>NC_074720.1:9538644-9793644 GCF_947242115.1 Biomphalaria glabrata
ATCTATAGTCTTTGATACATATAATGGTGACAAGTTCTATGTCCATTTTCTTCTTCTGACTATGATGCACATCTATTACTTTCAACATTAACAGAAAATTCAGATTCTGTGTCATTGATATCATTATCAGTAGACATCTTAATATACCTTCTTGAAGCCATAAAGAAGCAGGCACTATAATGGGTGCTAATTCTTGTCCTTTTTTTGCAATCTGCTTGACTGATTTTTGTTAAACAGTTATTTCCGTTTCATCTGCATCCATAATTTGATCACAAGGGAATCATTTTTACATCACTTTTTCCAAATAGAGAACGTCCATATAGTGCTAGTTTAAAGAGGACATACGCTGAATAGATATTGCTTCTAGTGTGTGCATAGAAATATTGACATTGTTTCTCTTCATAAGACCAGAGGCCCATTCAACTCCAGCATGCAAATTTTAAGATCCAAGTTTTTGGACACTTCTACTTAGATTTCTGCTAGACATAAAGCTCATTCTCTTAGATCTATCATATCTATATTTAGCCAATGAAAACTCTTTGAAGTGGTGATAAGATATTTCTAGAACATTTTCTTTGCCTGTTTGTAGCCAAAACTTTGCTCATGAATCTAAACTGGTATTTTTCTTCTTACTAAAGATTAACTTAGTGACTTGAAAAGCCTTGAGTAATTACAGCATCAACAACTAATTGCATGGTCTCTTTGTAGAAATCTCATATTAAGGTGTGATTATAATTTCTCATGATCTGTGCAAAAGTAAAACAATGTAATACAACAATGTATCCTATAACTATATGATATGAGAGACTTAATTAGATCTACTAGATCTATAAATTAATAAAAATTAAAGAGGATCAGCCTCAGGAGTAATTCTTATGACGTATGATGATCCTAGAAATATATTTTTTCATGAGTAATTTTAACAAATGAAATACTTGATAAAAAGTCAAATCCATTTTTGAAAAAAACAAATAGGCCTAAGTATGCCGCCTTGTCCTTCAAGACAGGAAGTGGAAGTACTTTTCTTTTGCCACTGTTGTTTCGCCATTTTTATTGCGCATTTAATTATGTCTGTGTTCTCTATGAGTTTTAGCCAATCAGTGCCAGTGGCATTACTAGGTGCGGTTAACACAGAGTGACCCCCCTCCCCATCAACTTTTACCCAAAATTTTCCTAACAAAATTATCGTTAGTATTTAACTAATTTTCGAAATTCACTTAATGTTTCACAACTGTAAAATTAGGAGTCAGTTTTAATTATTTTTTTTTATATGTTATGCATGATTAGGTTGACTTAAGAACACGTGTAGGACGTAATCATCTTCGATTTTGAAGTAACGTCTATATTTCATAAGATAAGATAAGATAATAGAACCCTGACTAAAATAGACGTCGGGATTAGGGGAAGATCCGGTTTTTCTACAATTCTGGTTGTGCGGTTTGCACGCTGGACTGTCGTTTGGATTTATCGATGGTCTCGGGTTCAAACTCTGCCCGCTCCCATCCCCCGTCTTCCTGCGGGAGGTTTGGACTAGGAAGTAAAATATCTAGAACCTAGATCCATAAACTAGCATAATTATATTTGGTATCTGTCACAGCCTCGTTTGACATTGAGTGTTATTTGTTCTCCTTGGGTCATGAAGGTGAAAAGCACGAGAAAAACTTCTGGATTATAAGAGGAAGTAAGAATCATTAAACTTAATTTGAGAGTAGTTTCCTGTACTCGGAACGGTACAGACGTTTGAGAATTGTTTTGTTATCCGCTGTGATGCGGACGTGATTTACTAGTGAAATTGTATGTACACCTATTCTAGAAGACTTCTGCTATGTTACATTGTTTGATGTAGGCTACTGATTTTATTTTGGATTATACTCATTGTCTTTATGTAACTACCATGAAGGATGTCATGCCATTTCTTATTTAACCTAGTGATTTGTAACTGAATGCTTAAAGTTGCAGTATTATTCTCTTTTATTCTCATTTAATAAACCTTATTTCGTCAGCTGAAATGGCCATTGCTTATAGTGACATCTTTTCTACTTCTAGACAAGAGGTTTAGTCTAGATTTTAATAGTTTCTAGGTCTAAAATTATTATCTATAGTTATGACAAGATATGTGCCCAGATTTAGATGTAGGCCCATTAGAAAATACTATTGTTGAACTATATTATCTATGGTTGGTTACCGTTAGTTATTGATCTAGATGCATAGATTTAGATATATGACTATTTACAAAAGGCTGAACTTAATTGACAAATATTCAATTTATATCACCATGATTCATAAAGATATTATTTTAGAAATTAATATTCAATCTTTTGAACTGCTAGGGTCGAAATTCAATAGAGGAACACACAATTCATTGTAGTCCCTTTAACATTTTAACAGTTTCCATCGAGCAATTTTTGTGTGTGATTTGGCAGTAATGCCATCTGGCAGGCAAATTGAACCTTCTAAGGGGTGTTTAAGCTGAAAAGTGTGAGTCGTGAGGGGTAAATCATTAATTGCATGTTTAAAAACGTCAGGGGTTGTCATTGTTAGAAAAAAGGGCAAAAAATATCAAAGTGGGTTAGGGGAATGGATTCCGGTCAAAAAGCAGCATAGAATATAGGATATTAAATATTTGGATATTGAATTGAGAAGCCGAAGAAAAGTCAAAGATATTGCATTATAGTACTTTTTGTTGTTGTTGTGACTCAGCAATAAATGGACAAGGCGAATCTAATGAGTCAGTTTCAAAGCTCGTGTCTCAAACAAAGAAATCATATGCCGAACTGGGACTCGACCACTTAATGACGTTGTGACCGAACTTAGCATGAGGTTTGCGGCTCATGCCCTTAGAAAGCGAGCCGTTCCAATTTAAGTATACCAGAAGGTGCGTCCTGTGTTTAGAATCCCTCAACTCAAGAAAGCGAAGAAACTAGAACTGACGTAAAATAGATCCGTGAGGTTTTAAGTAAACGAGTATTAACATCTGATTAAAGCAGCGGTTCTCAACCTTTTAAACTCGGCGACCCCTTTTTACAATCCCCCACTTTGCCGCGACTCCCCCCCCCCTGCTCACATACACAGCAATAGAAGAATAGACAAAACAATCCACTTTTTCGATGGTCATTGGCGACCCCTGGCAAATCGTCAATCGACCCCCAAGGGGGTCGCGACCCACAGGTTGAGAACCCCTGGATTAGAGTAACACCATTAGTAAAATCTCTTAATTTAGTGACGCTTCATAGCGTAGGACTAAAGAGTAAAGTAGCGATGCCAGTTAGAATTGTGGACATGTACACAATATTAAGATCTAAAATTTAATTTTTCATCTTTCTATAATTGTGTCGTGCAAATTTGATGGTCTATGTGTTCACAGCAATCTTCACCGAAGTAAATGAGCATTAATCTCACGTAATATCCAGTATCTCTATTTTCTAATTTTCATTTTATTTTTAAAAGCATATCCTTAAGGTTAAGACATTGGGACAAAATTTAAAACTTTTCTACCTGGCTGTTCACAAGCAAGTGTCGTTAGATTCTTCAGTTGTTCAGACAGTTGAACGTAATCCTTATGTATACTTGTCTTTTAAAATGAACAAAAGATATTTCACAAATCAAGCAAAAGTATTAAGCAAGTCATCAAGGTTTAATTAAAAAAAATAATTACAAATCTAAGAACATATATTCGAAATGTTATTTAACCTTCGTTAGAATATGCATCCTTTGTTTGAGAACCCTTCAACTCAAGAAAACATAAAGAAACTAGAACAAATGCTAAATAGAGCCACGAGTTTACTAACAAATGAATGCTTTTGACAAAATCTAGAGTAAACAATGCAATTAAAAAAAAAACGAACCGTTTTTGGTATGGATTCCCAGTGCTCAACAATGACTACATATAGACTTATTTCAATATATTATGCATTACATTATACCAAATTGTTCAATATAAAATTCCTTTCCTCTAGGCCTGTATAAATAGCTAGCTATTTGGTGTATCCGGTGTACAAAAGGACGTGTCAATAAGATATGTTTCTTTAAAAGGTTTAAGATAGTCATAAACATAAATTATATTTTATGTCTATATAGATCAAGATACCTTAGACCTATATATATTGTATCTAGACTGGACATGGAGATCTTTTAACACTACAAAAATAAAAAGTTGAAACAAGGTGTTGTATTGTAAAGTAGTTATAAGAAGTTAAGTTTTGTTTTTTTTCAACCCTCATCTATGTAGCATATAATTTATTGTTTAGATCTAGATCTAGTAATTGAACATCGAAAAAAAAAAAAAAGAGCAATCTCGTGTCATAATTATTATTTTGCAATTTTTAGATACATAATCTAGAAAGATATTGGTAATAAATCTATTTAAATGTACATAAGAGGACTAAAATAAATAGACGTGAATTATGTCGATCTATAATAACTGGTGCATTATTTTAATGGAAACTAAAAGGAAACGGCTTTATTTCATGAATTTGCATGAATATATAGTTCTGTGATTAATACATAACAATATATATATATAGGTCTGTGAGTTGATCGATCGCGGATAAAAATTTGTTTCCGTTTTCCTGTCTAGATATAATATATATATATAGGTCTGTGGAAGATAGAGCACTTTTTAGAACCGCTGAATCAAATATTCTAAGCTCTTTCCGTTTGTAGCACATTTAAAAATTGAATATGGAGGAAGCGTTAGTTCTAGCGTTATGAATTGAAAAAAAAAAAAACGTATTTAAAACGAAATAGTCGACTACGTAGCGTTAACAAATGAGACATGATAGGGAGATCCTCTGCCACGGATGGAGTTATTGTTAACATTATAAGCTCTTTTCTACTCACGCTCAATTTAGCGACCTTGGCATTGTTTACTCTAGAAGTGAAAATTTCCGTAACTCAATACAAAACAAAGGAAACTAGTTCAGAAAAAAACGCTAAATATTATATGCATATTTTTGAAAACCAATTAGAAAACAACAAAAGTGTGCAACTTAAAAAAAAAATAAAAATAAATTAGAACGGCAAGCATTTCATACAAATTGAAATTCAGATGCCAACTCACGACATTGTCATCTCTCTCCAGAGACATGTTGTTATAAAACAATGTTTCCGTTACGTCATCTTCATGAACTATTGTAATAGACTTAGGAGATTTCAATCGGTTTATGTAAGTTAATTCAAATGCGCACAGAAGATAAGATTACTTCTACGTAGCCTAGTTTATAGGCTGTGCAATTATAAGAGATGTGTGCCTTTTACAGAAGACTCTCGAAACCCCTTTTTCACCAATAACGAAGGGCCAAACAAAAAAAAATGCTCATTTGGAAAACAATAAAAAAAATTATGTTTACCTGTAGTTGTCTGTTGGTAGCAAGGTCATACAGCTCATTCTCGCTGATAGCATCCCCAACTCCTACAGCCCAGATGTTGATCCCCAGGGATCTGGCATACTGAGCCGCTTGCTTCGTTTTGAGTCTGAAATAATACAATTGTAAAAAAAAAAAATATATGTGATATCACAAGGTCCTCAGGGCTTGCAAAGACCTTCGTTCAGGGAATATTATCAAGAAAAGAAGAAGAGGCAGACAGAGAAAGCGATGGGAAAACAACATAAAAAATGGGCGTGACTTCCATTGAAAGAGATTCTATCCAGGGTAAAAGACATAGAAGAATAGAGAAAGATGGTCAAAAGATCTTGTGTGGTGCCCTAACGCCCAACAGACTAAGGGAAGATTAAAAAAAAATTACATATACTTATAACATTGTAGTAAAACGATCCTATAAAGTTACTATCAAGTCATTAAATTACTTAATCTCGTCTCAACTCCATCTTCTTCATCATAAAAAAGGGTAGAGAAAAGTGCTAGCTAATCTTCATTCTTACTTGTCGTCTGATTCACCGTCTGTTATGATAATCATGACTGTGGAGACGTTGGTGCGCCTTTGTGACGTGAGGAGATCCACGGCTGCCGCAATTCCCAAATCTGTGGCCGTGGACTCATCGGGATAGTCCGAAGCGTTCACCTCTAAGAACAAACAAACAACACATTGACAAACACATTTTTTTTTATAACGCAGCGTTAATAGTTAGAGAATGTAAAGAAATGCTAAAAAAAAATATCAAGAAATAGGGCAAGCTTAATGAAGTCTCAAGGAAGGAAGATGATATTGGTCTATGAAGAGCTAGCATTCGATAGCAACTGAAAAAGGCAGCTGGTGAAATCTCACTTAATCGAAGAACAAACATTTAAGACCAGAAGAATAACACTTGCCAGGCACAGACGTCGAAAAGAAAACTGAACTAGACTTCCGATAGACATCTGCTTTATATGCGTTAGATGTGGCTTTTGGCTTTTCAAATTTAAAGTCAATGTTACAAAACAAAAAGCTTTAAAGCACTCACTTTGTTTAAACATGTATACATCTGTCTGCAGAGGTATCGATACTGTGACGTCTTTACTGTAGACCACCGCCCCGACTCTTGTTTCATTAACTCCAATAGACAGACCATTAACAGCTAGCAAAGCAATTAATAATATTTATTGTTCTTTATTAAAGACATCAGTATGATAACAAGCGCTCAAGTTTACAATGTATAAAGTAGCTTATTGTGAAGAAACAAGTCCTTTTACGTTTAAAGTGCCTTTTAATTGTGTAACATTTCATCATAACATATATACACGGCAAACGTTATATACAGATACCCAACTTCACTCGCTGACTTTCTCTCTTCTTGTTTACACAATCGTCACTTCCCCTAAGTCCCCTAACTCTCGATACCTAACACTTGACCGTGTGTCACGGTTGACCACACAGTAACCGTGTCACAACTCTTATAAAACAACGATTAGTAAACAACATCATAGACTAAATCGTACCACTGATGGAGGTATCTATTCGTTAAGACCATAGGGAACATTCTTCCATTTTGTGGTGCTTGACATTTTCCCCAAAACAGAAGCTGCGGGGTCAGGAGTAGAGTACTCTGCGTGCCCGAGCCTGAGGCCCCCTACTCTGGACACGGAGCCTATTTGGGTCTGCTCTTGCTCGCTTTTTTTATATAAATATGAGTTTTTCGTATGATTCTATGGTTAAGATCGTAGGCGGCTTAACTTTGTTGTCTTGGGGGACAATGTCATCTCACTTATGCTTGTGTCACCATCCGAATATCGCTGCCACAGTTTGGCAAAAATAGTTTCCTGCAAGACTGGAGTGGGTTAGTGTTGTAACGGATTATTGAGAGCTTATCCGAGCGCTGTGAGCTACCCCAGCGCGGGTCGGAGCCCCGCCGCCAAGCACTATTTCTGGTACTGAAAGCCAACAAGATGCATATTCTGAGGTATCTACGGTGCCTTATCCTGATATTAAAAAGTTTTATTTCAAAAACCTTATGTGCTAATTTTACTGATATAGATCCTCCCTCGTCGTTCGGCGCATTGGGCAGCAAGCTGCTTTCACAAAAATCTGTCATTGGCAATGTCTGAAGCCTCTTCCTACCTACTCTAAGGACTTCCATGAAAGTGTGACGCCAAGTTGTACTAGTATGTCCCTGTTTACTCTTTCCTTGTAATGGCCTCCATGTTATCATAACTCTTATTATGCGTAATTCATTTTCTTGGAGAACATGTCCCGCAAACCTCATGCGACGCTCTGTCACAACCTTACCAAGGGGTCGACTCCCAGTTCGGCATAGGATTTCCTTGATTGAGACCCGATCTCTATAACTGACTCCTAAAATCTGTCTTAGCCATCTTTGTTGAGCCACATTTAGTGTTTTTCAATTTCGGCAGATAACTATTCACTGCACATTATTAATGGAGCCCAGCCACTGGTAGAAATTTTGTAACCTCTCTTGGCTACGCTCTTGGAATTAGGTGACTTTAGTTTGCTTTCGATTTTATATCGAAAAGGGAAGTTTTATCATCAAAATCATCTGTTGGGGGTTTTTAAACTAACTAATCTCTGGAGTTATTTTTACAACAAATTCAAAACCCCATTGGCTTGGCAACGCTTATGAAATTTTGAGTGTGTAATTTGCTTTTTTTTTGTATATATTGAAGAGTTGTTTTTTTTAACATCAAACCCCGCTGAAGGGGGGTTTAAACTCAAAAGCTCCTTTGGCTACGATCATAGAATTTTGAGTGCGTAATTTACTTTGTTTTATATTGAAGAGGTATTTTTTAGCATTAAAAACGGATGGAAGGGGTGTTTAAACTCAAAACTCTTTAGACTACGATCATGGCATTTTGAGTGTGTAATTTGCTTTTTTTTTTGTATTGAAAAGGTATTTTTAAGCTTCAAACTCAGCTGAAGGAAAAAAGGGGGGGGGGATAAACTAAAAACCCCTTTGGCTACGCTAATAGATTTTTGAGTGTGTAATTTGCTTTTATTTTATATCGAAGAGGTATTTTTTTAGCTTCAAACCCAACTGAAGGGGTTTAAACTCAAAACCCTTTTGGATACAGTCAGAGCATTTTGAGTGCATCATACTTTGCTTTTTTTTAATATTGAAGAGGTGGTTTTAAGCTGCAAACACCACTGGGGGGGGGGTGTTAAAGATAAAACCCCTCTTGGATACGCTCTTAGAATCTGGTGACTGATGTATGGATAGTCTTATATTGGTTTGATCGTAAATTTAGGAGGGGGTTTTAAAATCAAAATCTTCCTTAGCTATGCTCTTGGAATTAGGGCATTGTCGTTTGCATTATTTTTTTTTTGTTTTGTTTTATAGAAGAGGGGGTTTAAATGCAAAAATACCCTTTTAGGGGGTTTTAAGCTCAAAACCCTTTTGGCTGCGCTGGGGCAAGTGATGGTTTAGTATTAAAATCTCTTCTAAAATAATCAAAATCAAAGCAAAAAATTAGTCACTAAATTCCGTTTCCCCACCCCCTTGCTACGCCCATGCTTCTATTAGTCAGTTTAGCGAAGTCTAGATAACAAAATGGAATAAGTTGTTTAGTAAATGGCTAATCATGGTTACAAGTATCAAACGAGGATTCAAACAACTCACCATTGGACACAGTGAATTTTGCTTTTTCCCAGTTGTCTGGTCCCAGACTGTTGGACCCGTCTATGACAAATACTAAGTCCATTTGGTTGTGACAAACTGGATCTATGGAAGAGACCGATAATAAATTAGCAACATATTAATAAATATTGATTTAATCTAAACTTTCCTTGGTCGGGTTTTGAAACAACTATTACATATTCGATGCTAAGTGAATCATTTGCCAAAGGGGAAATTCAAAATATTTGTGAGCATGTGAGTGTGTGAGTGTGTGTGTACAAGACTTGAAAAAGGAATATAATAAAAACAATGTTACAAAGACAGTTTGTGTGGAAACACTAATTGAAAATCGGCCCCCGAAGTGGTCCACCCAGGCAGGTAAAAAGGCAGGTTTCAATATTATCAGAATGAAATTCTATCAAAGACAAATGGCAGAAAATAATGGAGAAAAAAGGGTTAACTGATCTTGTGTGGTACCCCAGCGGTCCAGCAGACCATAGGATAGCTGAAAGTGAATGTAAAGTTAGATGTGAACCTGACCTAACTGATGTTTTATAATGAATATCTAATTTATCTAATTATTTTGTTAAGGGCCAATCTCTTATTCCTCAAGAATAAAACATTTCCGTAAAAAAAAAAAGGAAAACCAAAAAAAAAAATAATTTTTCTTTGGTTAGGTGTTCCATAGATGATATGCATCACTGCAGTTCACGCAATAATATGAAAAACAACTTATTATTGTGTGTAAATATAATACATAGTGTAACAGAACTTACATAACTCAACAATACAAATATAAACAAAATATTTTTTTGACACAAATCTACAACCGTTTGCATAAATGTGTTGAAAATACTGCATATATGTGATTCCCCTGATAAATAGCCTCAGATGTTTGTTACAATTAATAGTGAATAGTTGTAAAAGTGGTGTATTTTTATGAAAAAACTGCTTGCATAAGTGATTTAAAAAATTAGATTTTTCGCTTTCAGAAAGAAAAAAGTAGCTGTTGCATCACATCTAAAATATTGTGATGTCGGATTTTTACAATCTTTTCTAGTTTACGAGATCTTAACGGGACAGACGGACGGACGGACGAACAGACATTCCGCACAAAACTAATGTCGTCTTTATCCCTTTCGGGGGCTGCTAAAAATCAATAACAACTTTATGTTCAGGAAATATACTGAACTAAACATTTATATTTTATTTGTAATTGAAAAATAATTAGAAAACAAAAACAACAAAGGCCAGTGATGGGGAGTGAACACAAGACATTGGCGTTTTTATCATGACGCCCTAAAACAACTTAGCTGACCAGCGGAATCACAACACTATAAGATAAATTTGTAGATCTATATTTATAATAATACTTCTCCTTCACTGCTGTCCCCATGACCCCCCATAACGTAAACACAAAAATACGATTGTGTGTGCTCAGAAATTTATGACGTGATCTTTCTACAATTTTTGTAAATGTTTTGTCACGCAGCTCGAGGTTTTTTTTTTTTTACAATGATGAAAGCAAACCATTTGGGCTTAGTTGTAATAGAAAAATATTGAGCGTATAACAGTTTATAATTACGGTTAAAATCTTGAAAGTAAAATAAGAAAAAAATTACTCGTAAAATGATTGACATAATTTGGATCTTCCTTCAGAGTTAAAGATAAATTACCTCCTAGTACAAATCTCTCGCAATACGATGGGTGGGGAATGGTAGGGGACAGGGACTGAACTCAGGACCATCAAGACGACCGAACGACAGTCCAGCGCGCATACCGCACGACTAGGCAGTGTGTGTACATATTCAAATTCTATTCGTTAGAAAAACTCAACAAATACCAAAAAAAAACAACAACAACAAAAAAACTATATATGTATATCTAAGTTCAATGGAAAAGGAATTTTAAAAATGAACTCGTATTTTCTTTTCCGATCTAACGAATTATGGGTAACTACTTGGTTACTTAAGATTACTAACGAATTAACGGGAAAAATTCATAAGCCTACACTATAATCTCGCAGTGCAATACTAGAAACTGCTAGGGGTGTCTACGGTCTGAAGATTTGCGTGGGAAAACTGCCCAGATGTCTGCCTATTTGTTCTGCTGTGTTAATCTACTTAACTCCTATCTAAGTTAAACATTAGCTAGGGCTCTCTCCAAATTGAAAGAGCAAACAGACATCCTTGGATCAATCAGATGCTGCGATGCTCTGTTAGTTTATGTAACATGCTAGAAATAAAGTTCGCGTTATGTCAAACGTCGTGTAAACCAGGAACTTCTGGCTGGAGACCCAATGGACCAGGTCAAAATGTTAAAGTTTGAGCATTAAATAAACTGATTTTAAACAGTGCTAAAGTGTGGGTCTAAATTTAACTATGTGAGCGCCCTGAAAAAAAAAAAGATATCTTTTACAACAAATCTGCGTTTAGCTATCTTGTTACTAACAATAGCTACATTTACTTTTTTTTTAGTGGGAAGCATGGTCAAGAGGGTATGTACGCTTGAACTTGGCTTGGCTTGGCTACGTATGAAAGGGGCTCGAAGTTCGGCACCCTACTCGGGCAGGGTTGTGTTAACTGAGCGCCTAAAGGCAGCACGGAAAAACCTTCTCCAAGAACCCCCCTCCCCACCCACTGGTCCACATATGAGATTTGACCATAGCGCTCTGAGCATGCTATAAGCATGAAAGTAGCGCTATATAAAACATATATATATATATAAATCCTCCTTCGTTGTCTCATTACCTATAGGCCTATAGATTAACTTGGACTCGGACAATATGTTTTTTAATATTTATGTATTTAACTTTTCTTGAGAACAGAAAACAATACTCCACTTAATATTGACGCCTCCTCTCCCTTCAAACCCTTTAATTAAAACAAAACTATTGGCGACACACTTTCTGTATTAAACAATTATCCTGTAAAAGATCATTTTCAACAACGATCTTTTTTTTTTGAGAAGGTTAAAGTAAATACAAATTTTCTTGTAGCATAAATAAAGAGGCATACATTAGAGCCATCATTAGCTTGAATTTACCAAACGTCATGGAAATATACATTACTACATCAATGGTAAACTAATCACCTAAATGTGAACCCAAGACTTCGACCTGTTTCAAATCTTCAGACGTAAGACTGTAGTCCATTATAACAATGTTACATCTCCTAAAGGGAAAGTAGTTACATTGTTCTCTAACTAACAAATTAAGGACCAACTATTACCTATAGAAATTAAAAGACCTGAGGTCTAAAAGTAATCGAGGTAGCAATGAGAGAGAAAAACAAGTCCAAAGAAAAATAGCTGGCGCCAATTTTTTAATTGTGGTGTGTGCGGGCGCCAATGTTTCTCCAGAATAGTTCTCATCAGTCACTAGAAGAAGCGCAGTTTGAGATTCTTCTCTTATAAGTAAATGACTTTAAAAAAAAAGGTTATGCCGCTCTACGCGTTTATTTAGTGCTAATGTTAACCTGAGACATAATATTCTGCTTACTAAAATTATGTCACTGTGAATGGTTGTGGATTTGCACGTGTACATACGCATTATATCCTGGAGAGTAGAGAGAATTCATTGGGTTTATTGGCCTTAGTGTATATAGTTGTTACTTTATATTAATTTCGTTATTTATTTTCTCTTCACAATTTCTAGATCTCTAAAAAAAAATCTAGTCGACTTTAAAAATAAACTCTGATAGCTTTCCCTAGTTTTTAATAATACATTTTCAAAATAACTCAAAATCGTGATGTTCACTGTCAAGTTAACGACTGATGCATTGACAAAGAGAATTATCTGCTCCTGTCAAACAATTTTTTTTTTTACTTCCTAAAGGAAGTTTAAACTTATTTTCGTATTACGTCCCCTGTTTGATATGCTAATGTAACAAAAAGAAAGTCGACCAATCAGAGTAATTCCAGTGCATACCTTTCAACATCCTTTATATTTACTTTTTGCGTGAGAAATGCAAATAGTTCTTTCAAATGTAATAAAGGAACACTCTACTGATGACGTTACAAAAACAGTTTTGGAATCTCCAGACACTAATTGCCATTAAGAATAGCGATGCACGTCAAAAGTTCATGAACCTCTGGGTTGGAAGTCTGGAGTGAACCTCTGGGTTAGAGGTCTGGAGTGAACCTCTGGGTTGGAAGTCTGGAGTGAACCTCTGGGTTAGAAGTCTGGAGTGTATCCAAGAAGAAAGAAAGATATAGAAAAGCAATCATTAAACTCTTCATAAAGCGTAATATTCAGAAGGCCTGGGAAGCAGTTAAGTCGAGAGGGTGCTGCAAGAGCGCAGATCCAACGGAGACAACTCAGTCTCAAACTAGCTTGCAGAACTTACATTTTATAACTATTTCTATTTCTGATAAAAATACGCATTTTTTTTTTTCAATTTGCACGTACTATAAATATGTAATTTTATTTATAGGTTACTTCCCTTTCGTAAGTATCCCAAGAGTTGAGTCTAAGATTCTTGGAACTTTAAGCCCACTGAATCTTGCCCTCATCAGCCTGCCTGAAACAAAACTGAGTCTGGGAAAGATCCGAACCTACAGGGCCGGATCTAAGAAAGGGCAGGTGGGGCTACAGTCCAGGAGAATCCACAAGAAAGGGCTAACAATATTTAGATGGGTCAGCAGCTTTATCCTCGTCTTTTTTTCACATTTTGCCGACAATAATTTACATTTTGCAGTTGGCAGCACTGTCGTTGTTAACAAGTTTCTGTTTATAGTGTGCTCGTAAAATACTGCGGATTTATTTCATTGCGCAAACCCTAAAATTTTCATTTTCATTTTTAATAGTAAAATCTGCATTTTTCTAACCGAAGGAAAATGACATTTAATGGACAAGTACTTTCTTTTGTATTATGACATGCTTTTAGATATTCGCATTTTCATTAATAACCCCTAGCCCTTTCATCTAAGAGTTTCAAAAAGTTTACGAGCCTCTACAAAAAATACTGCCCGGGGGATTGGGCCCTGCAAGCATATATAAAAACGTAAATCCCTTTTACCCAGGGGTCGGCATAGTAAAAAATACAATTTACAAAATTTCAAAGTTTTTAAAGAACCATAATTTTTTTCTTACCAACTATAAATAGTACTCGCATAAATAAAGATTATGTTGTAAAAAAGGACAATGAATCTATTTGTTCATAAGAAATAAATCTATTTTTATTTAAGTTGTTTTTTTTTCACAACAAGTTAGATACTATTATATGTCATTATTAGATAATCACTTATTATGTAAGTAAATAAATTAAAACGCATCAACATTTACATACAACACTAAATTGTACATCACTAACAAACAATCGAGCAAACAAATTAATTGGGAGCGATGGCTTTGCATGGTTTTAGAAAGTCTGGATAAATTTGGCTCATAACTTGCTTTTAGTTTCAAACCCGACTCTAAATTTTCATTTGTTTGTTGGCTTTTTACTTTATTTTTAATTCTATTCATGCAAGAGAACGCTTATTCGCACGAATATGTCGATCTAAAAAATAGTCAGCACTCAAATAGCCAACTTTTTCACTTCAATGTAGCAATCTGTAAGACTATTCCAAGCGTCGAATATAAGTACCTCGTCTCGCACTTTTGTTGCGTTACATACATTTCTGGAGCTCCAACTCTTCCAACTTGATTTTCAACTCTGTAAATTCTCCACAAAGTTTTACTTTTTAAAGTCTAGATACATTATCAAATCTAAATGGCTCAATGTGGATTTCGTTACTTTTAGCGTTGAGAGGATTTACTCTAAATGCTAGAATGGTTTTGTTGGTTTTAAGTTGCTCAAATCTGTCAGCAAATTCATCTTTATTTTTCTAACTGTGCTAAAGTAATTCTTGTCAACTGTTGCACAGGTTTTATCACGATAGTGCTTTGGAAATTCAAAATGAAGTCATTTACCATTCTGAATAAGTCAAGTTACGTTTCTCTTTCAGACCTTACGATCTATTGGGCAGATGAGGTAATGGTCATCTGTTTCTGCGGCCCACGGTTAACAAGAGTGTTATGTGGCCAGCACAACGACCGACCGACTTAAATTTCCCCAACTAATGTCAGGTACCCATTAGATTAAAAACTCCAGTCTTCACGATGGATTCGCTCAGCCACCACTCTAAATGTCTTTAACTAAAAGAATTAATTTTTGTTCAAATTTTTCTTTTATCGGCTGGGTTTCCATTTCCTTGCAGTTTTAGATTCAGCTCATTTAATTTCGCTGTTATATCCACCATGAAGTATTTTTTTTGCAACCATTTGTCGTTCTCAGGGTGATTAATGCCTCATTTATTTCGGATGTATTTATTTAAGACAAGCACAAAGCAAAACGTTTCAACGCCTTACCTTAGGAAAGCCATCGCAATTTATTAGGAAGAAGGAGGTAGAAATACTCAGTCTCCATTTCCTTAAAGAATTCTTTCCTCTGACGATGGTGGAATGCTTTTGACTAGCACTTCCTGGTGTATTATTCAGTGAAACGTTAGTAATTTCGTGGTTTATTTGGCTTCCAAGAATCGTTGTTTTTCCTGTTATACTTTTGGCTCCATCAGTTGCTAGTTAAACGATTCCATTTAAATCAATCTTGTAGTCTTCAATGCATTTTTGCACGACATTCGCTAAATCTTATCCTCTAGTTTGTCACGAGAGCGGTAGCAATCCTAGAAGTTCTTCTTTTGGACCTTGGGAATAGATATACCTGTCAAAAAGGCCAACTGGTGCCGTGTCTTTTATTTCGCAAGACTATACTATAGCCGGTGATAAGGCCAAAGAAGTTGAAATCTTCCAACTGCAAATATGTTACATTTCCAGACATGGTGGGGGGGGGGGGGCTGGAGGCGGTGAAAAGTGAATGCAAGAAGTTGAGAGATAAAATAGGGGCCTAATCCTCGTTAATCGATTCAATTTGTTTCCGTTAAAAATAAACAATATTTGCGTATGGAACTCAAGAGCCGCAGCTAATCCTCCAACGAACCGCATGCTGCTCGCGAGCCTCAGGTTTGAAGTTCACAGGGAGAAAACCGCTAGCATATTTCGAACTCACGACTACTGTGATGTTAGACGTTGAGACTATAACGCAAGCCACTTATGAGAGAGATGAGTCTGGCTCATGTAAGGGACTCTTCCCAGCAAGGTGATAGACACTCAAAAACACTTGTAGGACTTTTCATATTTTTAGCGGCCCGCGTAAGGGGAAAAAGCCGCTATTAGGTTTGTGCAAAATGTCCGTCTGTCCGTCTGTCCGTCTGTCACACTCAGATCTCGAAAACTAGAAGAGATATGAAAAATATTATTTCATCATTAAATCCGGCTTGAAAAGTTTAGGTGCAACGGCTACTTTTGGTTTTCTAAAAGCAAACCGTTTAATTTATAAAATTAATTATGCAAGCGATTTTTTCATAAAAATACACCAATTCTAAAACAATTACGTAAATGTAAGGGAGGCAATGTTACAATATGCTAACAAAGATGGACAATTTTAAGCGTATTTTCAGTATCACTAAGTCAAATATATTTTAAAAATGTACAGGAAATGTTTATAACAAATATAAATAATAGTTAAAGACGTTTTTTCTGGTCAACTAGCTGCTAAAATTAAAAGAAAACATTTCTGTTTTTTTATAAAGTCTAATAATGCACTGTGTATGTAAATATCACGCACATTTTTTTAAATGGACTTTTTATGCAGCGATTTTCGTGCAGTAGCGTAATGTCGCAACATGATCAGGTGCTAAACCAATTCCTTAAACTTTTTTTAAAAATCAGATTTTATTTATTTTTTGTTTAGTGCCCCCATCCGAATAAAAGAAGCTTATTTTTGTGCGTTTTGTCTGTTAGTCGGTCTGTCCGTCACGATTAGATTTAAAAAACTAGAACTCTAAAAGCTATTGAAAATCTGATTTACCCTTTAATGTTCCTCCCATAACATCTCAATAGTTTTAAGCATCTAAAATTGATTGTTCCGGATTTTTTTGTGCAAAACTAATCAACGCCAACAAATGTTTGTTTGCTCTTCTAACTTATATTACATTCAATTTCCATGCTTAAACGTTGCAAAAACAGATTATCAATAATATGTTGTTCCGTTTTTTATGTAAATAGCATATTAATGCTAAATCAAAATCTCTATACTGACTTATATTTCATTAAGTGTAAAAATGTTCCGGATATTGTTTTATAAAACATGAATTATGCCTAATGATTGTTTGAAATCGCGTAAGGCTTTAAAAAAAAGTAATTTACTAGAATTGATTACTGAAAATTACTTTTTAGACATTTAATTTTCTTGTAAAACATAACATAGAAGTTTTGTAATCGATAAAGAAAGTTCCGGATTTTGTTTCTTACAAATCGTCGCCAGAAATTTCCGAATTTATTTAAAAATCTACTAAAGCCAAATAATTGTTTGAACTCCCTCTTCTAATTAATAAACAAATAATCTTCTCATTTACGAAATAATGTTTTTACGGATTTTTATGAAAAATATTTTAACTCACTACTCTCTTACAGTACATTTAACTTTCTACCTAAAACATTAAAAAATCTAATTATCGTTAATATTATGTTCCGATTTTTAAGGAAAACAGAATCCAAACACCAAAGTAAGGTATGAAAATCTCTCCACGTGGCTGTAGTACATCTAATTTTTATACGAGACCATCCAAAAAATTTAATTAACGGTATTACATTTATCTGAAATTCTCTTTTTCTTTTACTATTTATACAAACATCCGGAACAGTCTATTATATAAACTTTTCAATTGTGTTCATACCTAAAAATTATTGCGATGTTTTGAAACGTAAAATAAAGGTTAATCAATTTTTAATAACTTTTAGTTGTTTTTTTATATCAAGATGACGGACAGACCGACTGACAGACAAAACGCAAAAACAATGCGGCTTTGATCCTTTTTAAATAAATTCTATTAGAACTCAGTGCATCAATGTCTATGAACCCTCGTTAAATATCTCGTGTAAATAAAGACATTTTTTTTTATGGTACCGGTACTAGCCTATTGTGAGGTAATGGAATTTTTTTTCTTTGACGTCATATGAATGGACTCTTTAAATGTAATGTTAAAAGAACGCACTCGGTGCACCAATGTCTATAAACCCTCGAAAATATTGCTTGTATTAATGAAAACATATTTTAGTCTAACTAAGCCGTGTGACGTAGTGTTTTTTTTTCCTTTGACGTCACATGGAATGAATTCTTTAAATGAAATGCTAAAAGAACGCACTCGGTGCACCAATGTCTATGAACACTCGAGAAATGGCTCGTGTTGATGAAGGTGATTTTTAGTCTAGCTAGGCCTTGTGACGTAGTGTTTTTTTTTCCTTTGACGTCATATGGAATGAATTCTTTAAAAGAAATGCTAAAAGAACGCACTCGGTGCACCAATGTCTATGAACACTCGATAAAAGGCTCGTAATGATGAAGGCGATTTTTATTCTAGCTAGGCCGTGTGACGTAGTGTTTTTTTCCTTTGACGTCATATGGAATGAATTCTTTAAAAGAAATGCTTAAAGAACGCACTCGGTGCACCTAAGTCTATGAACACTCGATAAATGGCTCTTATAGATGAAGGCGATTTTTAGTCTAGCTAGGCCGTGTGACGTAGTGTTTTTTTTTTCCCTCTGACGTTATATGGAATAAATTCTTCAAACGAAATGAAAAAAGAACTCGGCATAGTAATGTTTATTAAGCCTCGTTATGTGACTCGCGTTTAAAAAAGGAATGATATCTTGATTTAGATCTAATCTAGATTTTTTAAACTAGATCTAGATTTTTATTACAGTATATCTAGATCTGGATTTATATTCTAATTAAAATTATTTTAGAGTCTAGATCTAGAATTTCTAGATCTAGTTTAGACTAAAATAGACTAGATTAAGATGTAGAATTTCAATTTCTAAACTTAAAGTGTAAAAAAAGTGTAGATTTTCATTTCCAAACGTTTTGATCAATATTGTAATGTTTTAATATACTAAAACTAATCTACTATTTTTTATTAAATTTAAATTTAAATTTATGGCAAATGAATCTTTGAAACATTATTACTTTTAACCATCGGATGGCTGCCTGGTCGTGCGGTTTGCGCGCTGGACTGTCGTTCAGATTTATTGATGGCCCAGGGTTCAAACCCTGCCCGCTCCCATCCCCCGTCGTCCTGCGGGAGGTTTGGACTAGGAAGTAATTATCTTCAACTCTGAAGGAACATCCGAAACGTGTAAAACATTTTACATCAAAATTAAATCACCTCTTGAATATTATTTGCGAATATGCAGATCCGACAGGGATCCGACTTCGACGGGGGCCGCCTCTGAGTTTGTGTAACACAAACTCTCTTTGTAATCTTGTTTTTTATTGTTTCATGTTTTTACATTGCGATCTAATAATAGAAATTGTACATTTATTTCGGCTAATCGAATTGAGCTAAATTAAATAATTACCACTAATAATTTGATTTACTAGTTTTTTGTTTTGAATTGGTTCAAGTTCTATTGGTAATATGAATAATTGTGCAAAGTTTCAACTTAATCCGACCAAGCGAAGTGGGAGAAATAACGTGTGCTAAATTGTACCTGACAGACAGACAGACTTAGTAAAACATCTGTTTAAGTGTTGGAGAAATGAGTTATTTCAACTTTTTACTTTCAAGTCATTTGGCTTTGGTTCAAGTTCTAATACTAACGATACATTGGACTGTAGGACTATGGTCAGAGAAAATAACTTTAGATGTTACTAAGTTACCTGCTTGCTGCGTGAGTCTGTTACAGGTAAATATGATAAACAGTGAAGTCAAATACTTCATCGTCTCTAGTGTTCTTATTTTGACCTGTAATAAGAATTAGAAAAATATTGGCAACATTTCCCGTTCTTTAATTATGAAAATATGTCAAGATGGACTAGATCTTCAGCAGACGATCTATTATCACTATGTCTACCTTCTAAGATGCAAAGTAACAAGGGTAATAACTCCGTTGTTCAGCAAAGGCACTCCACGAGTTTATTTAATTTCTTGAAGTTTGAATAAAAAAACAACATAATATTCATGATTAATTATAGTCCGTGATACATTTGATAGTTTTGGTTGTTTCTAATGTATAAGTTCCACATTTAAAGCACAACCTTTATTAAAAAATAATTAACTTGCAAGAAGTAAAAGAAAAATGTGGGAAAACTCTTTTTAAAACTAAAGATAATAAAAATGTAATTTTATGGAATATTCTAAATGTTATACAAATGGATACAATAATCGACTTACTTGTTAATATTGCACGGGTAATATTCTCCTTATGTTCAAAACAAATTGTCTACACTTTTCTTTTTTTAAAGACTTGTTTTTTTTTGTATCTCACTATAAAATTAAAGAAAAAATTACATAACTTTTTTCACGAACTAGTGTAGTCTGTATTTTTTTAAATCTCTTATTTTACATCAAGGTTAATTAAAACTCTCTGATATTAATGAGATTAAAATACTTAATACAGTCTCGGAAGACAAGCCTTATTATTAATACAATTAAAATAAATATTTTAAATATAGCCCCTATATATTTAACCCTCTGCTTGTTAAGCTAAACTGATATCTAAAATAATGAGAAAAAATTAGTGTTCTCTGTTATTTAAAAGGCTAAGCATTCCTTATTCGGTAAAGATTGAGGCCTCATCCCCTTTCATCAATATTCAATCCCACCCGCCAACATTACACGTAAAGTGATGACGCCATTCCTTACGTTTCTCTCGTCTCACAAGGATGGCGTACGGTGAAAGTTAAGAAAGGAATTCTATTTTAAAACATTTAGGTACCGTAAGATGTCACTTTTGAGATTTGCGATTGGTTGCTAAAAATAGAATGAACTTTGACACTGCGTGTTTTTCCGACTTACTTTTCTTATGCTTATGTACACTACGCGTGGAATCTATGAGTTCAATGGCGCAAGGATACATTGGCTCAGACGATGAAAACATTAGAAGTAAATAGGTCTCCAGTAACCGATTTAAAAACTCTCTATAAATGAAAGAATACAAATATTTTAAACAAACTGTACTACACAACATATAAGTAATAAAATATAATGTAATACATTCTGAAACAAGGGCGGGTTGTATGTAGGAATCGGCCCAAGCATGACCATACAATCCGGCCCACCAGCTGTTGTACGATATATAGTTTGCAATGATGAGCATCGATTTATATACTTGTCGCCATGATGCCTATTGCACTGTCCCCACCTGCTCACTAGGTGCCTGCCTTCCGAGTATTGGCCCCAATGCCCACATGACCATCCTACCCCTGTTGTTAAA
Source organism: Biomphalaria glabrata (assembly GCF_947242115.1). Classification (NCBI taxonomy): domain Eukaryota; kingdom Metazoa; phylum Mollusca; class Gastropoda; family Planorbidae; genus Biomphalaria; species Biomphalaria glabrata. The sequence continues at coordinate 9,559,965 of NC_074720.1, forward strand.
AATGTGTACAAAAAGAGGAACGATTTTAATCATATAAAAGTTGGCAGCAAACAAAAGAACTCTAACAAGTTTTCTACTATATTTTTTTTTTGCATAGGCTGTTTGACCAGATTCAAACGTAACTTTAGTTTTTGAAGGCAGATTAAGAGTATTGGGAATACATCATTACGCAATGTACTCTAGGAACATTGCTATACCTTGCTTATTTCATCCTTGGTATACCGTTTAATACATAGAAAGTTTTGTGGAACGTAAGCCTTTAGGCTCACAATGCATTTTTTTTAAACCTTCAAGAAGTTCATTTATGGCATAAAAGAAAATAAAAATCAAGATTACAAAGACAGTTTGGGTGGAAACACAAACTCAAAATCGGCCCCACGAAGTGGTCCACCCAGCCAGGTAAAAAGGCAGGTTTCAATATCATCAGAAAGAACATCATAATGAAATTCTATCAAAGATAAATGACAGAGAAGAATGGAGAAATAAGGTTGACAGATCTTGTGTGATGCCCCAGCGGTCCAGCAGACCAAAGGATAGGTGAAAGTGAATGTGACGTTAGATGTGAACCTGGCCAAACTGATGTCTTATAATGAATATCTAATTGATCTAATTGTTTTTATAAAAAGTCAATCTCTTATTCATATCCTCAAGAATAAAACATTTTTCTTAAAAAATTCCTTTAGTCATTAGTTTAGTTTCTTCTGCCAATACGGGTTGCGACAGTTCACGCGATAATATGAAAAACTAACTTATTAATTGTTGTTTTAAATTATGCCCAACTTATATGCATACTAAATAGATCTTTTTTCTTTAAAAAAATGAAACATTTTTTTGTGTGTAAATGAAGTAGTTAGTATGACAGAACTAACATAACTTAGCAATACAATTGTAAAAAAAAATTTTACAAAAAAACTTAAACCATTTGAATAAATGTGTTAAAAATATGTTAGAAAGTCATCTCTCCTACTAAAGAGCCTCACGTGTTTGTTGCTATTAATAGTGAATAATTGTAAAAGTGGTGTATTTTTCTGAAAAACTGCTTGCATAAGTGATTTAAAAAATTAGATTTTTCGCTTTCAGAAAAGAAAAAAGTAGCCGTTGTATCAGAACTTTGAATGGTCTAAAATATTATGATGTCGGATTTTCACTATCTTTTTTAGTTTCCAAGGTCTAAACAGGACGGACGGACGGACGGACCGACTGACATTGCACACAAAAATAATAGCGTCTTTTCCCTATCGGGGGCCGCTAAAAATGAACTTTTTAAGATCCCCATTAGCTGAAAATTATTTTTTCTGAATGACAATTTACTGATACCAAAAACCTTTTTTTTTTCTCAACCATTATTTTATCATTTATTTGACATACGATTTTTACAGAGATGTATTTTCCAGAGGATAAAAATTCTCACAAGGAAGATGGATTTTCCAGCCTCAGTCTCATCTTGTAGTAAACGGTGAGCGATGACTAACATTAAAATAGCAAGAAATAGGTTGGAAGTGGATGGGTTGGCTTGTGTCATCAGTTCAGACATGGGTTAGGAAAATAGACCAGGTGCTTGACATTGACATTGTCAACATCTCCTGGGATTTTTACAGATGTTTATTTTGGCTGTTAATACACGAAAAACTCCGTTATTTTGTAAAGTAATTCGAAATCTGAATCTAAATTTAAAAACGCTTCAATTGATTTTAATCGTTAACAGAAAAAACTTCGTAAAATTAAAATCAATTAGAGTCTAATTTATGTGGGGAACTAGCTTTTTAAAATTCACTTTCTTTGGAAGAACGTGTTCAGTAGTTTGACATACATTCACTTCCTGGTCAATAAGGTCAATGTCAGGGTCAAGTATTGCTTCGGAAAGTCCCAAAACTTTCTTTTTTATTTTTCTATTTTACAGAAAGTTTTCTAATTCAAATTGATCAAAAGGAAAACAAAACAAAGTAAAATAATTTTATATCATGTAATATTTAGTGATCAATTAAAAAATACATGCATCGTGAATACCTATGAATACATTATTTTATTAATGGTCCAGCCGCCCAGTTGGTATTGAAACAACGTAAATACCCAGAGGACGAGGTTTGGGATTATCCAACACAAACATCTGATACAAATTTATATCAATCTTATACTGGATGTTTCCATAATCCATTAAAACGACTAATGCTATTAAGATGTCTCATTAAAGAAAATTTCTTTACAAGCGATCTTAATTCGCCACCTTCACAATTCACCACCTTCACATATTCCTTAGTTTCTTTGGAGCACCACACAAGATCAGTTGACCGTCTTCCTCAATTTCTCTGTCTTTTGCCTTGGATAGAAACTCTTTCAATAGTAGGCTCGTCTACTCTTTTATGTTATCTTCTCATCTCTTTCTCTGGCTTCTTCTTCTTCTTTTTCCTGGTACTGTTCCCTGAAGGAAAGTCTTAGCCAGCCTTGGAAACCTTACAATATGGCCATATAGTTTTAATTTCCGTTTTTTTTTAACAGTCGTTAGCAGGTCACCGTGGGGTCCAACCGCTGTAATTTCCTTATCTCTAATCTCTTGGTTTGTGATGTGGTCTTTGTATGTGACACCTAGGATCTTTCTGTAGCGCCTCCATTCCATTGCCAGGATTCTCCTCTCCAGTCTGAAGTCAGCGTCCTAGACTCGCAAGCATATAAGAATGTGGTCATGACCAGGGAGCGCATCAGTCTGATTTTGGTGTAAATTGGATCACAATAAATATCATGGTTATCAAAATTACGGTATTAGCTTCTATGACCTAAATGACTTTGTAAATGAAATGTGAGAACTGTCTTCAAGTCCGAAGAATAGATGACTACCTAGCCCGAGTTTTGGATATTCTAAAATTGTCGCATCGATTTTAACAGAGATAGGACAATATTATGTTTGATAATGGAATGATAAACAACACATAGCTTCATTTGCAAATAAGTCAAGCGAGTTTTGTTTGTATTGAACTGCACACTTTCTTGTCAAATGTTATCGCTGTTCCTTAATCATCAATACACAATTGCATGGCTTAGATTCTTCTTTTTTGTTATTCTTCAGTTCAGTATTAATATTTTAAATATTTGAACATTTATTATCAAATCTGTATAAAACAGATTTAGTGTAACTTGGTATAGAAAATAAATCGTGGCTATATCTGCATTCAGACATCAAATATTAGAGCCTTATATAATTCAAAGTTCTCTATTAGATAACCAATGAAGAGATTATTGATTCTCAACCAATATCAGTACAGAATGTTGATCATATACATTTCCAAAGTATTACTTCGTTTATGTATGAAAGACCTTTATGTGTCTTTTTGTTAAATATAAGTTTCAATTTTTTTTTCAGAAATCATTGTTAAGCGCAGTCTCCACTCTCATGCAGGTAGGTTAGAAACCAATCTCCACTCTTCTGCAGGAAGGTAAGAAACCAATCTCCACTCTTCTGCAGGAAGGTAAGAAACTAATCTCCACTCTTCTGCAGGAAGGTAAGAAACCAATCTCCACTCTTCTGCAGGACGTTAAGGGAACCAATCTCCACTCTCCTGCAGGAATGTAGGGAACGGGAGCAGGCAACGTTCGAACCTGAGACCATTGAGATGTCTGGACGAGGTGCTTACCACACGACCAGTCAGCTATAAGATTCCCTTCTTTTTGAACGGTTTTACCCTCATTGGGAAAGCGCATTTGTATTACTTAGGCCCCTTTTAATAAAATGTAACACAAAAATCGAGGTGAAAGAAAAGTGTTATTAGAATGTTATGCTTCGTGACGCTTGTGTGTGTGTGTGTAAGAGTGCGTATGCATGTGTTTGGCGTATGAGTGTGTGTGTGTCTGTATGCATATGTGTGAGTGTGTCAGGGGTGAGAACATTTGCAGAAACTTCAAGTACTTGCCGAGTGCATCTGTGGGACTTTGGAATGTCAATAGATGATCGAATGAGGTTTAACCCAACCCTTACCTGGACAAGTTAGGTGAGTGTGTGTGTGTATGTACGTAGGTCTTTGAAATCGTGCTTTGAAAACTTTCCCAGATGTTGTAACAGAGTTAAACAGAGAGTAGTACTTTTGAGGAGGGAAATGTGTGACAGCAAGGAGAGAAACAGCAAGATAGAAAGTGAGAGAAAGTGAGAGAAAGTGAGAGTAAGATGAGAGAAAAGGAGAGTGAGAGCAAGAGAGAGAGAGAGAGAAAGAGAGAAGAGAGAAAGAGAAAGAGCGAGAGTAGAGAGAAGAGGAGAGAGAAAGCGAAAGAAGGAGAGAGAGAATGAGATAGAGAAAGAGAGGGAGAGCAACAGAGAGAAAGCGAGAAAAGAGATAGAGAAGAGAGAAAGAAATAGAGAAAGAGAGAGAGAGATCGAGAGAAGAGAGAGAGAGAGCGAGAGAAGAGAGAGAGAGAGCGAGAGAAGGGAGAGAGAGAGAGTGAAAGAGAGCGAAAGAAGAGAGAGAGCGATAGATGAGAGAGAGAGAAGAGAAAGAGAGCGAGAGAAGAGAGAGAGAAGAGAGAGAGAGAGAAAGTAAGAGAGAAAAAGAGAGAGCGAGAGAAGAGAGACAGAGCGAGAGGAGAGCGAGAGAGAGAGAGAAGAGAGAGAAAGAGAGAGAGAAGAGAGAGAGAGCGAGAGAAGAGAGAGAGCGAGAGAAGAGAGAGAGAGAGAGCGAGAGAAGAGAGAGAAGAGAGAAAGAGAGAGAGAAAGAGAGAGAGAGTAAAATAACGACGTGCTTAAGAAAGTGACAACTACTGCAGACAAAAATTGAAAAGGAATAAAAGCTCCAAAGAAGGTCACGACTTGTTCTCATGGAGACGACCTAGTGGAGACCAAGAATCCTAGAATTGTTACAAGGCAAAGTTACGTTCTTTCCCTCTCTTCACCCGCTCCCCCTCTCTATTTTACATGAAAATGTCCACAAACAAACATAAAAAATCACCTGATTGAAGAATAATCAAATCTAGCCACAAGACAGGAGAGAAATGGTTAATTTTTAACCATTTGTGTCACAGACATAAAAAAAAGGACAAATATTAATTCTGAGGATTTTCAGGATACATTTTCCATTCTAATCAATGTCAAGGACGCTATATTAAAAGCTCACCTCTGTCAACGTAATTCTTTTTTAATGCTAACAATGTAAACCTTTTTAATGACATGCCTATATAACAGCACATATTTTGTAATAGCCTACTATTTAGTGATCACTAAATTTAGTATCTTGAGATAAAGTATCTAAAGATTAATTGATAATTTTTTTTTGTATTTAATAAGAAAATTGCTTGGAGAGCTCTTCCAAAAGTTTTCCTGGTAAACTGCTTCACTTTTTCACAATTACGTTTTCATTCGACATCACAAAAAATCTGTTGGGCCGCCCCTGGGAAGACCTATGACTCACAAATGACATAGAACGCAAAAAAAAAAAAAGGGTCTTCAATACTTGTCCATTTTTTTTTTTTAACATAAAATAACAAGGCTCCGATTGGTTAAAGTCTATATTGAGTCTCCTCATGTGCGCTACGGACATGAAAGAGAAAGAGAAAGAGAAAGAACGAGGCGGGAGACGAGTAAAGAAAAACATCTTTATTGAAAGAAGATTTAAAGGTACGCCGTGAATCGTGTGAATGTAATTTTTAAGTCAACATTAAACACCCAGGACCTGATTCAGACAGACGTTCTTTTGACCGCCCACTGTTTAGTAGTCGACGTCATTAGCGTGAGGCGCCTTATTACAAAGCTTGTGTTACCTCACTTCGTCTTTCTGTCTGTCTGGGTGGATTCTTTTACACTTTTTTTTTCTCCCATTACTTCCCATTCTCGGACCAAGTTGAAATGTAGTACAACTTATTCATAGAGGGAGACTCTACACGAATCACTCGAGGGAAAAACCAAGAAGTAGTCAGTCAACTACGCTATTGTTGTCAATTGTTGTCAATTGTAGTCAAACTGAATTTCCATTTGATTGAATCAATAAAATTATCTTATCTTATCTTATCTTTTTGTATCTTATCTTAATGGTGATTAATTAATTTCTCTTTTCTCTACAAGCAAATTAGATAAATCTTGCAAATTAAGAGATTGCAGTAATTGTGTGGTTCTTTCTGCTATATAACCTTCAAAATTATTTGTTTGTATAATCTGCTTGGTAGTTGGTCATAGTGTGGGAAATATATACTTTGCCAGGTTAATACTTTAATACTTATCAAAACCTTCTCGGGCCGCCTCTTTGTAAACCTGGTATTACAAAGCTTATATTAACTCTATCTGGTAAAAAATTTGTACACGTGTTAGACACCTTATTTATATAGGTTAGTTATTTTAGCGACGCACCATAGAAGACGCATATTGAACGGGACTAGTGACGTTTGGGATATGTTGGGTTAGAGACCGGAAAATCAGTTAGCGATAGAATACTCCAGGGTAACGACGTGTTTAGTGACAGAGACTTCTACTGTGGCCTTTTATCAGAATAAATCCATGTGAACTTGTTCATCAGAGTTGACTACATCTCTTCACTCGTTAAAACAGGTGTTGTTTTATTCTATATGTATTGTTGTTCAACTACACGGAATACACCCGAACAATTACACCCAAACGCTTGCAGAGTAATTGGTTGACTTCAAGACAGCCTGAATAAGCAACAACATCACACACGTTATTTCTCCAACAATAAACACCAATCTCGGATCAAGCTGATACTTTGCACAATTATTTCTTTTACTTAACACAAGAATGAAAAAAAAAAGTAAATTAACTATTGGTAATAAATAATTTTGTTTGGTATCTCAAACAAGGGAAATAATTTGTACTTGACTGAAGTGGTGGTATAAGCTGAAGTAGTCTCATTTATAGATCGTCGTCAGAGTCTTGGTAAATGCAAATACAAAAACAAGACAAGACAATAGAAACAATAGATAACTATGTTCCATGTTCATAGGCTCTCCACCAGCACAGTGGTTACAGTGTTGGCTAGAGGCATGAGTTCGAATTCAGTTCGTTCCCTCTTTTATTTTTATAATCTCTTTTTTATTGCTAGTGTAGGTCTATTAGGTAGGTAGGTAGACCACTTCACATATCTGGGTAGTATAGTGTCAATGACGCCTCACTTTCAAGATAAGTTGATAACCGCCTGGCCAGGGCCAGTAGCGCTTTTGGACGCCTTCAGGCGAGAGTTTGGAGGAATAAATCGCTCCACCTGCCACCTGTTCTCTCAACCCTTCAATATGGATCTGCTGACAATAGTTAAGCTTGCATTGGGTGTGGCAAAATATGTAGGTCACAGCTGCAAATGCGCAGCCACGAGAAATACTGCATTCCTCACTAATCTTCGGACTCGAAGACACGCCTTATTATTATTATTATTATTATTATTACATGACTTATCCAAACTATTGGTCGATATTGCGTAGGCGCCTTTCTTTTCTTGGTGAAAACTAGAATGGGCCGGAAGCATATTTTTTCTACTATATCTTTTGCACTTTTCAGTTCTCGTTTCAAAATAAAACTGACATTATTAAGCTGTGAATTTAAGTGTAACTGATAGACAAAAATTCTGCACAAAAATACGGGTAGTTGGGATCAAACCTGATAGAGGCTACATAACTGTGTTCAGTTTCCACTTGATCCGAGAATAGGCTTAAGAGAAATAACGTGTAAAAAAAATCGTAATAGAGAGAAAGAATGAGTAAATATAGGCTTTCGGAAAAATTACTAATCACTGACTTTATTCGACAAATAGTAAAAACGTTTATGGAAGCCATGAAAAAAACAAGGTTACAAAGACAGTTTGTGTGGAAACACAAACTTAAAATCGGCCCCCGAAGTGGTCCTCCCAGGCAGGCTTCAATATTTTCAGAAAGAACATCCAAATGAAATTATATCAGAGACAAATGAGAGATAAGAATGGAGAAAGAAGGTTGGCAGATCTTGTGTAGTGCCCCAACGGTGCAGCAGATAGGATAGGTGCAAGTGAATGCAAAGTTAGATGTGAACCTGGCCTAACTAGTTCCCCTATTCAGAACTTGTGGTCTATAGGGCAGATGATGTAAAGTTCATCTGTTTTTGTGGCCTACGGTTAACGAGGGTGTCATGTAGCCAGCACAACGTCCAACCGCCTTTACTTTTCCCCAACTAATGTCAGGTACCCATTAGAGCTGGGTAGACTAAGAGGCGCCCAAGGATTCCGAAGTTGAATATCCCAGTCTTCACCAGGATTCGAACCCGGGACCCTCGGTTCTGAAGACAAGTGCTTTACCACTCAACTAACGCGCCTCTCCAGGCCTAACTGAAGTCTTATAAATAATTTAATTGTTTTGAAAAGGCTCCATCTTTTATTCGAATCCTAAAAAAAAAAAAAAAAAAAAAAAATTACTAATCGTTTTAAGTTAGGTCTAACTTATAATGCATACTAATTAGCTTTTTCTGAAATTGATATTAATCTCGATAATGCTCAAAGCGACATTGACAGATACAAATCTCGTCTGGAGCGAAAGATACAAAGAGACCTTAACGGTTTGTCGTAGTTTTTTGAGAAACCTCTGAACTTCTGAAACAGGGACCGGTTTGAGTTCTTGAATTAATATAAAATAAAAATATCGGCTTGATGATTCCTTTCAAAATATAGTGATTTTTTCATATTTCTGACAGTTGTGATAAGTGTTTTTTCTATGCCAGTAAGATGTTTTTTTAGACTTTCGTTGGTCAAGAATTAATTGCGATCAACGATGAAAAAATTTGCGACTCTAATTTTGCAATTAATGGAAAAATACATTTCTAAAAAAATATCGATAGTTTTGCGAGCAAAAAGAAAGAAAAAGCACGTAAGATCTATTTCTAGATTCTTTCTGTTGAATTATTTTTTTTTCTCAAAAATTAGTCATACTTTAACAGTGAATACCGTAAAAAAAAACATGTCATTTTGCTGCTTCATTTATTTATGTTTGGTGGTTGCCGCACTGTGCATCATATAACCTAGCTACGCCACTGATTTAAATCTCACCTCACACACACACACACACACTACACACAATAAATGTGTGTATACATCCAATAATACGTCCGTCCACAAACCAAAAACGTCCCATTAACTGCTGAGTTAGTACATTATCTTGGAAAATAGATTTGAATTTTTTCAAGTCTGCTGTGATAAAAGAAACAGTTTCCTTACAAAACAATAGCATTATATTTTGCAAATCAACTAGCGATTGGTTTGAAAACAAACCCACATGGAAGACGTTGCAGAGTTCAACCAATAAAAATGTTTAGCATGTTTTTGTTTTTCCCAAATTGGGAAGAGTGCGTGGCAGTTTAAAAACTGTGATGGGCGGTCCGCTCACACCCGAGCTCTATAAATAGCGCAGCTTGTCTTCATAACGAAGTGATATAATACTGATAACTAATGATAGCAACACATTGTAACTGGCGTAAGTAGGAACATAGTCATTGTATTTTAACACGCCTTCGTTTCTGATAACTTTGTATAAGACGAACCCAAGAAATTATTTTACAATATCGTTTTTCTTATCCTATAGTCTATAGTAACAAGACATTGTTTTTTTTTTTTGTGTTTTTTTTTTTGCACCCATGTAGATTTAGATATATAAAGGTATCAGACGGGCTGGTTGCACGAAATGTGTTGTGTTGACAAATACCTTATAGAAGAAAGGCATATTAGAAAAGGAGCGAATTGAGTCATTTTGACATACCTCTATTAAACTTTATGGAGGGTGTGCTGTGGGTGAAACCTGGAAAATAAAACTTAAAAAAAAGGTGGACAAATTTAGTAGTTAAAATATATCGTCACACCAGTTGGCCAAACTGGGAAAACTGTAAATTATTGTTCTTTTTTAAAGTAAAATAAAAAAAAAGAAGTGTAAATTTGGCTAGATAGGTCTAGATTTTTAAAAGAACTATCGCGCTCTTGAAAAAGAATTTCGGGTTCGGGAATTACCGAATATTGGACTATTGATTCAAGAGTTTAAAAAATTAATGTTCAGATAACTTTTGCGCATCGCCTTGTAAGTCTAGATCCAAAGGCCTATCATTGGAATGTTATAAAGTGTAGTAGATCTATACTTTTGCTTTAATCATGATTCTTTCTCGAGGCTAAAGGAGAGCGGGGATGGAGAGGGGTAACGCAACCTTTGTTGTTCTTACATTTAACATTTATAAGATATTAAGAGAAGTGGTGTAAAGGAGTTATTTGTGTTTAAAAAAAATATTTCTTTTTTTTTTCTTGTATAGGCCTATTGTTAAAGAATAAATAAGTGGCTACAAATAAATGACATAAAAAAGCCTAAATAAATAAAATGAGCAGCACAAATATCTTGAAAATAAAAAGTCGATACAACTTTGAGCCTGGTTGTCTTCTAGAAATTCCGTTATTCGGCGCGAAAAGTTATTTGTTTCATAAAAAGGTTAAATTTTGACTTAGAGACTGTGCCGTGACTATTAGAGACTGTGCCGTGACTATTAGAGACTGTGCCGTGACTATTAGAGACTGTGTCGTGACTATTAGAGACTGTGCCGTGACTATTAGAGACTGAGCCGTGACTATTAGAGACTGTGCCGTGACTATTAGAGACTGTGCCGTGACTATTAGAGACTGTGCGTGACTATTAAAACAAGACTAGGTATGAGGAAGAATATCTAAAATTAAGCAGAAGATTTTGGGCAGCTCTAGCCAGGGCCGGTCCTAACTATTGCGAGCCCTATGCGAAACGGATTGCGCGGGGCCCAGTGTGGGTGGGAATGAGCTTAATGTCAAAATAAAGATTTTGTATTAGAAAACACAATGTTCTTTGCAATATATTTTTATAAAAGAAAAGCTGACAATGCCGATTTTTTTTTATCGCGCGTGTGATTGGCACGCCAAAATGACAATTTTGTCCATTTTTCAGGAGATGTATATGAGTTTTCAGGAGATTTTAATAATTTCAGGACATTTCAAGGACTTTTGGTATATTTTGCAATTTCAGGAGATTTCCAAGAGGTCCTTGAAAATCAGGAGGCGCAGACAGGAAAACCAGTGACTTGGCAGAGTTTAAGTCATTGGTTAATATGCATGATTAAATGCATGACGCGTAGGACGTAATCATCTTCTTTTTTGAAGTAACGTCTGTATTATATAAGATAAGATAAGATATAAGTGATAAAAGTTTAATTTAAAAATGTACACCTAGAATTAGCGCGGGGCCTTTGAAAGTGCGGGGCCCACTTCGGCCGCATAGGTTGCAGTGGTCTAAGGCCAGCCCTGGCTCTAGCGTAAGGTCGACCTTAGTTTCAGAAATAGACATTTAGCTTGACGACGGTTTCCTCCGTTAGTATTAAAGTATTTTCAAATCGTTTATCAGCGTCGACTACTTTGTATCGTTTACCATTTGCCTGTGCCATTTGAGTTTAAAGTATTTTAAATCGTTTATCAGCGTCGACTACTTTGTATCGTTTACCATTTGCCTGTGTCATTTGAGTTTAAAGTATTTTAAATCGTTTATCAGCGTCGACTACTTTGTATCGTTTACCATTTGCCTGTGCCATTTGAGTTTAAAGTATTTTAAATCGTTTATCAGCGTCGACTACTTTGTATCGTTTACCATTTGCCTGTGCCATTTGAGTTGATTATTTGAGTGCAATCTTTTTTCGGTGAAAATAATCAAACGTTGAAGGAAGGGAGGGAATCAGATTTAACGTTCTTACTATTCTTTCTACTTTTACTAATTTTTAAAGAATGAATTTTTCTTGTCATTAGCAATATAAAACAGCAATTTTTTTTTTTGTATTGATACGTCAGAAATATAAATTTGAAAGAAAAAATAATAAAAAGTAAATAAAATAAGTAAATAAATATAGATTCATTGATTTTGTATATACCTAAAAATGTTTATATACATTGTCACTGTGGCATAAAGAGTTACACACTGCTACATGCACTTACCCGTTATACAGTAAATTAAAAAGACATCTAGTTTTAAGCAAAATATGTTCATTTTTCAAAGTATTTGTCTATATATGATCTGTGTGTGAAAAACGACTTTGATATGAGTTGGCATGTGAAGGAAAAGACCAACCCCCAAGGTCTATTTACGAGTTTGTGTTTGTAGCAACTTCCCATGTCATCTTGCTTTAAAATCAAGTCATAGTTTTTTAATGGCACATTTTTTTGTTTTTTTTTAGAACCTCAAAGAAAATTAATCCTCCAAATTCTTTTCGAAGCAGACCAAGATGTTCGTGTGGTACAAACTCCTGTGTCTGGTCGCAGTGACATTGAACACATTAGCCTGTGATGACGTTAAAAGAAACGTCTCTCAATCTGAATTCTGCAAACCTGATGTAGTGTATAAAGCTAAAATACTGTCGACTAATACCTCGGTATGCAAAGATCGAAGAGCCATCTTTCAAGTTTAAAAATTATCACAAAAAAAAAAAATAATTTTATACTAGCTTAGCCAGAAGTGCCAAATATAGATCTATACACATATACAGTCAGGGGCGGACTGGGTGTCAAAATCGGCCCGGGCATTTCTATACAATCCGGCCCACAAATTATATACCACATGATAAGCATCCATTTATACCTGTCCTCAAGAGCATTGTGTAAAGTTTAATAATGTATCGAATGTAGTTATATATAGGCATATGAAAAGTTTATTAGATGATTTTGTAACTATCTGATAATCGCTTTTACTAAATGAATAAAGTACAACACTTAGAATAGGGAAATCTCTTAATGTGAACGAATTCCTGCTACCATAGACATTAACCTAGACATGTCCATGGTGGTCCTCTATCAACGAACATACTGTTTATGATTCAGTTTCCCTCCTGGCCATTTTGTCAGGCATATGGACTTTTAATTTACAAATACAACTCTTCATCCTCCATTATTCAACTGCCCATCTCACAAGGTTACAGAGGCGCAGTGGCTGAGTGCTTAAGCGCTTGGCTTTCGAACCTGGAGTATTGGGTTCGGATCTCGATGAAGATTGGGATTGTGAATTTCGGGAATTTTAGAGCGCAATTGAGCCCACCCAGCTCTAATGGGTACCTGACATTAGTTGGGGAAAAGTGAAGGCGGTTGGTCTTTGTGCTGGCCACAGGACACCCTCGTTAACCGTAAGCCACTGAAACAGATGACCTTTACATTATTTGCAATATAGACCACAAGGTCTTAAAGGGGAACTAGGTACGTTGTTGTTTATTCCTTTATATCCGAATATATTCACACTAACGTCGATCTCTATAAGAAATAAAGGTCTTAAGTTTCTTGTTTATCGTTTAATATGTATAAAGAAATTTACGAGAATGCTTTAGATTAGTATTAGACTTTAAAGTGATGTTGATGATTTTTTAAAAACCACGACGCTCAAAGTTTTGCTTTTAAAGAGATCATTACAAAATCTATAAAAAAAATTACTGGCATTCATGCGGCGCTTTCCGGGCCAATCGGGTACCGGCCCACCGGGCATTTGCCCGAATGCCCATATAGCCAGTCCGCCCCTGTATACAGTTAATAATTAACATTTTTACTAATTAAAAATCTTAAATAAGTTTTTTTTCCTGTAGAGGCACTCATGTAACCAAGCCAACCAAAAATAAATGATTGGTTCTCAAAGTTTGTGTCTTATAGAACAAAAAAGTTAATAACATGTTCTTATTGATATCGCTTTCCTAGTTCATGAAGTGGATTCAAATAACTTTCTTAATCGAAGTAGCTCAAAGCACTTAATGTTCTTATTTTTTTGTAAAGGATTTGAGATGTGTGGTTGAGTGTCAAGACCCGCTTGGCTACATGTCAAGTGGAATCGAGTTAGAATCTTGACTCGAGCTGCTCTGTCTTTGCTTGGGTTCTCCGAAAACCATCTCGCAGATACCCCCCCCCCTTATACTGGTCCACAAAATTGATTGGACTATAGCGTAACAGAATGCTACAAGCATGAAAGTTGCGCTACATCTAACTACTTAAAAAAAGAAAGACTACATTTTTAATGTATTAAATATAACTAGGCTGTTAAAAGTTTCCTTTAGGCCTTGTGGTCTATAGGGCAGACAATGTAAAGGTCTCTGACCTACGGTTAAGGATGGTGTCTAGTGACCTGCACAACAACCAACCGCCTTTACTTTTCCCCTACTAATGCCAGGTAACTATTAGAGCTGGGTAGACTCAGAAGCATGGGCGACAGTAGGGGGGTGCACTTGTTCCCCCCTGGGTTCTGAGTAGCCAAATTCTAGCCATTTCTTCGCAACTTCAAATGAAGTAACTTCTAAGTAGCAACTGAACAAGTAGTGCTTCCAATCGTTAATGTAGTGGTAGATTAGACTAGGCGTATGGAATGGATGGTTAACCATGTACGTGCGCGCCTCTGAATTCTGAGTAGCCACGTTTTAGCAATTTTTGTTTATATTTTATAATGAAATACATTTTCCAGATCTGTTTTTTTTATACGTAGATGTAGATTTAGTCAGTGATTTTCCTATTAGATCAAACGTTGCTAAGGACGCTGAAAACTTAAGCGGTGTCAACTAAATAAGAAACAAATGAAATTCCAACGGAAGAGCTTCGAAAGCTCTATACTGCAGTGTTAAAAAAATGAAAAATAAATCATATATTAAAAAAACAACAGCATATCAACACATCTCTTTGTTCTGTACTGTGGACTTGAGAGGACACACCTAAAAGCTAGCTGTTTATAATCTTTTCTCAATAAATAAAGTCTCTAATATACATGTAATTAGAATGGTTACGATTTTCTTTTAATTAGACCTTCAGTAAACTAGTGTAAACACTGTTCAACACTAATCATCGAACTCCAGAACTTGACAAGACAACCCAAATAATGTGGTACCCCTCTAGGTCACATAAATACAAGCGAATACTACACAATTGGCAGCACGAAACAAGGGCTACAAATGCTTTAACTGCACACCACCATAATGCTGTACTACACTGTACTGTCTTTCTATCTTATCCTAGATTCGTACTACTTCACTCAAGAACTAATAGTGCCCAGACTGAATCTCTGTGTAAACAGCCGTACTCTTTCTTGAAATGCTTTCATTCACATCATATCAACATGTAACCTTTATACCAGTCCTTCCATTGTACTGAACTGTATTATTGGGCCTGAGTCACATGTGTCTGTAGGTCGCAAAACATTAACCCTATTGCTTAATGCTTACATACTTTAGTAAACTAGAGTTACAACAACATATAATGTCTCAGTAGTCACTGGTCAAATCTAAAAAAATGTTGACCAATACTTCAAGTGCGTTATTAATTGTTTTTAATAATTAACTAAATAAACCACACCCAAAAGTGCCGCATTTGATCTGCTTGCGATATGCGGTCCTTTTTTGGGATCTTTATAGGTTGTGATGTTATATACCAGTGTTAAATATTCTTAAATTACTGTTTTCTATGAGTAAATCCGTAAACATAGAAATAGTAGACTAAATCTACATATAATGTACTAACTCAAATTGGTGTTTTTTTCTGTTTCAGACAGATACAAGAGAAGTCACCTTTAAATTACTTGACCACGAAGAATACCTCCGATTCAGCCGTGAAGCTGAAGATCACTGGCATAAAAAATCCATATCGATTGTGAGAATCCCTTATGTCAAGAAACTTAAATGTGATTCTAAGTTTACTTCGTCTGATGAAAACCACTATCTGGTGTTAGCGAATTTGATTTATCAGGATGCCGAGTGGTCAGACAAGTTGTCAGTGCCCAACTGCACAAGCTTGATTCCCCTTGATTGTATTGAAGGAAATTCACCACATAGGTCTATATGTGAAGAACCAGAGAGAACTGAAAGTTAACCAAACATATTTTTTTTTCTGAAAATATTATTAATGTATTTAAATATATAAGAATCAAGCAGGCCTGTTGTTACTAAGTAAAGTCTTTAAACAAGATTGCCACATTCGCGTGAGTGCAAAAGGTTTCATGTTTGACCATATAACTTTTCGATTTAATGTTGTTTTTAATAAATCACCGTTGAAGCAAATACCAGCATTTAGTAATAAGTTTACTTTAGTTTTTCTTAGCACTTTGCAATCTCTAAACAGCTATAGTGTCTTTTATATAATTAAACACTTAACCCAAAAAGTAAGCAGACAGCTGCAGAGTGAATACATAAACAATATAATATCTAAAGATAACAACAAAAACATATGGTCATACAATAAGTCTAAGAAAATGGAAACAACAGGCATAGCACCATTAAAAGATGAACATAACATAATACATAATGATAATGAAACTAAAGCAAACATCCTAAACAAATACTTTGCATCAGCATTCTCAGCCCCAGGAGACAAAGACGTATTACTGAATTTGAACCAAGTAGACAACATAGAAGATATAGTAGTACAAGAAAATGGAATTCAAAAACTATTAGCCAACACCAAACCAAATAAAGCATCTGGACCTGATGGTATTCCTGCTAGATTACTCAAAGAACTAAGCAATGAGCTAGCCCCAGTGTTCAAAATACTCTTCCATGCTTCACTTAACCAGGGCAGAGTACCAAATGACTGGAAAGAAGCTAATGTCACCCCCCTATTTAAAAAAGGAGAAAAATCTGACCCAGGAAACTACAGACCAGTATCACTTACCAGCATCACATGTAAAATCATAGAACACATAATATGCAACAACATCATAAACCACTTAGACAAACATAATGTCCTCACACCATACCAACATGGCTTTAGGAAATATAGATCATGTGAAACACAACTAATAGGACTAATTGATGATTTTCAAAAGGTTTAGATAATAGTGAACAAATAGATGCTATCTTACTAGCTTTTTCTAAGGCTTTTGACAAAGTTCACCACCATAGTTTGCTTAAAAAATTAAAATATTTCGGCATTTATGGTCCACTGCATTAGTGGATTTAAGATTTTCTGATAGGGAGAGAACAAACTGTAATAATAAATGGCTCTAAATCAACACCGATAACAGTAAACTCAGGTGTACCTCAAGGAACAGTCTTGTGTCCACTACTATTTTTAATTTACATAAATGATTTACCAAATTGCATTACTTCAGGAACAAAAGTCAGATTATTTGCAGACGATTGCATAATATATAGAACAATAAAAACAACACAAGACACAGATATTTTACAAAGAGAATTAGATGAATTACAAAAATGGGAATTAAATTGGAGCATGTCTTTCCACCCAGAAAAATGTCAGTTGTTAAGAGTAACAAAAAAACTAAAACAAATTAATTCCACTTATCTTATTCATGGCAAACCAGTAACACAGACTAAAAACGCAAAATAACTAGGTGTTATAATAAATGAAAAACTGTCATGGAATCCACATATTGATCAAACTACAAAAAAATCAAACAAAGCATTAGGATTTATTAAAAGAAATTTCTATAAATCAAATAAGAACATAAAACTAAAATGTTATTTAACCTTGGTTAGACCAATAATAGAATATGCATCCTCCGTTTGGGACCCCTCAACTCAAGAAAACATTAAGAAACTAGAACAGACACAAAATAGAGCAGTGAGATTCATAACAAACGAATATTCACATTTGACTAGAGTAACACCTTTAGTAAAATGACTAAATTTAGAAAGCCTTTAGGACAGAAGGCTCAAAAGTAAAGTAGCAATCATACATAAAACACTGAACCATAATCTTCAAATACAAAAACAAAATTTAATAAAATACTCAGAAAGACACAAAGATAAAGGCACATTCCTCGTCCCATATGCTAGGACAAATTTGTAAAAATACTCCTTCTTCCCTAGTGCTATTAGAGCATGGAATGGGTTGCCAGAGCTAGCCAGGAAAACCAGTGACTTGTCAGAATTTAAGTCATTGGTTAATATGCATGACTAAATGCATGACGAGTAGGACGTAATCATCTTCTTTTTTTGAAGTAACGTCTGTATTATATAAGATAAGATAAGATAAGATTTGAAGGAAAGTTAATTTAAGGTGATATACGTAGCTAAGATGGTTTCGGTTTTAGTTATGTCGTAATAACACATTAATAATATTAACTAACCTATTGAGTCCTGTTTTCATTTTACTATATTAAGATAATATGATATTAATAAAAGTAACACTGGAGAGTAACCTAAACTAGAACGACACACGAACAAACAAAGATACTTGGATAGTAACACACTAGATCAATGTTTTGAGCACATTATCACGACGTTACACAAACATCAAATATCAACTTTTTAACCACACGAATTTTGATTTTTTTTCTTCGCAAATTTTTTTTTTTACTTTACTTGATAAGGTGACTACCAAACTCAATATCTTTGGATGAGATTTCTTTGGTGAGACGAGACTATTATTGAAACCTTATATTTGGAGGACACTTTGATCGACAGTTTCATTTGTAGAAGACTTTGATTAACATGGTCATTTAAAGAAGACTTTGATCGACAGGGTCATTTGTAGAAGATTTTAAAAGACTTTAGTCAACAGGGTCATTTTGAGAAGACTTTGATAGACAGGGTATTATGGAGTGTGTGTGTGTTCAAAAAACGATCAATACACATACTCTTTTTTTCTGTTCTTAAACAGGAAGTCCGACATCGTGTGATTGTTCGCCAGACATTTTCTACTTGTTTAATTTTTTTTTTCTTCTGAATCACGATGCTTTTTTTTAGAAGAGTCCTTTTCTTTTATAACACTTTACACTAAAGTGGACGAACTACATATATAATAAATTCTTTGTACTCCTCCATCGTTCCAGACATTGAAGCTGCATTTTCATATGTTTGAGCTCCACCTATACATTCAAGCTCAACCTTTTCCAGACATTTTAAGATATTAAGTTGATCTCCTCAGCTTTTTTTGGTCGCCCTTAAAATTGTATAACTTCTGAATTTGATCAGTGTGTGCTATGTCAGGTGTGCTATGTCAGCCTAATGTCAGGTGTGCTATGTCAGGTGTGTTGTCAAATAAAATACAAAGGTTTTTTACATTCATTCTGACTCTAATATCTTTTACGTCGTTTGCTAAAACATTTATCAACTTTGAACATGACCGATGTACATTCAAGCAAAGGGTTTAATCTACATTACATTTCCAACATATTATAGACATTCTTTATTTAATAAAAACTCGTTGTTAATATGGTTATAAAATATCAAACATTCTCTGCTTTTATAGAAACATCTTCATCTTCATAAATCTCAATGGCCACTTATTTACTTTCCAATTTTGCAAAATTTACATTAATTACATGTGAGATTTCAATCATATTTTATGCTAAAAGAATGTCGTCATTTGTTAAACAGTGACTATTGGCTGGCATCCTGATATTACGGTGCAAGCTACAAATTCAATAGATTCGATTAGAACTTTTTTTGTTAAAATCAAAGCAGTGTTAAGATAGATATATGCGCCTGGTAAACTTTCTGAAAGTAAGGTTTCACGTTTTCCTTGATATATATTGTATCATATATAGTATCATACAGCATTTTAAACCTTTTTATAGAATTTCATAAATAAAAATAAAATTTGGTTCGTCGAAATGAAAAAAAAACCCATAAAGCTATTTGTTAATCGTTAATTGTTCTAATATTTAGCCACTGTAGTTTATTTTGTTCATTGGCATGTTTTACGCGGGTGTCATCCCCCTAACGGATGTCACCCGGTGAGGACCGCACCTCCCGCACCCTTTAGTTGAGTCTTCCTTATATATTGGACACATTCGAAATTTGAACATTCTATTCTGTTTGAACTCTAAAGTTCGTTGCGACATCAGCTAAGATGTCTTTCGGTCCTACTTTGCTAAGAAACAGCTTAGTTGTTTCCTAACGTTTAAAAGCTGTTCTCTTTTTAGCGAGATGTTTTTTTTTTTGTTAATATTTTATTTAAACGTTGTATGTTGAAGAGAATGGAACTCATTATCATTGATGGACTGAGATGTGTTCTTTGTATGAGCTCGTATTGTCCTCGGTTGGAGCAGTCTACTCGCAATTACACGTGTACAACATAGCGCCATCTGTCTCGCCCCTCCACAGGTCTCTAAGAGTCTGTGAAAACTAGATCAATCTACATTTTGAAATCTGTAATCTAAAGTTATTTTTGGTAACGTTCTAGATTGACCAAAGTTAAGACAGTCAGGGTCTAACTAATGTGTGTACATTTACAGATAGCTTATGATGCAAATAGAATAGATTAAAAATGGATCTAATAAGGTAATTAAATGCTATCACTAAATGTTTCCGTAGTTAATAGTAAACTAAGCAAAATATATTAAATTGTTTTTGACATCGAATCTAAGTGGAATAGCCTCACATGTACAGTTACATCATTGAATATTGTATGACGTATTTCCCTTTAGGATATCAAAGAAAATAATTAATTACTACTAATTAATTAATTAATTAATTAACTTTTTTCATTGATTCATCTTTCGTTAGGTACACTATATAACTGTGTTCAGTTTCAACTTGATCCAAGAACGGGCTTAATAATACAAAACTCGTACGCAGAGATACAGTGAGTAAATATAGGCTTTCGTAAAAATTACTAATCGACAAATAGGAAAATCTTTCATGGAAGCTGTAGTGGCTCTTCCGCGGAGTCGATAAAATCAATGAAATAAACAGGAGGTAACCTTCAAACTAATTCAGGAACACCGGCGAAATGCCAAAACAATCAATATAGGTAGTGGACACTAGTGTTGAAACTATAAACACTTTTAATACTTTAGAAGGGATCCGTCTAATGTCCTCCGTTACTAGCCGTCTGTATACTGAAAAGCGTCTTGTTGATAGTGTCGAATAGAGCGTTCTTCTTTTTAAAAATATCTACCACGTCATTCGTCACTCAGTAACACTCTCCCATTATTCCCGAAACAACTACCTAATTTTCTAATCATGTCATAACAAAGCCATGAAAAAATTCTTATTTTTAAAAGTCATCGTATTTTTATGATACAGCCCCATTGATGTTGTTTCTGTTTTAAAAGAGACACAGAAGAGTATCCTTCCGTCCAAAAAAAGAAAAAAAAAGAAACAAAAACTCCTTGAGCAAGATAAAGGTAAAAATCTGAAAATACTACCTTAAGAGAATCAAAGAAATCATTTTTTTGTTCTCTCAAAGCGAAATCTTCACTCAATAGGCATAGCGAACAGGTTAAAAAAAAAGCAAAGAAAAAAAAATCTAGGTAATGTCTAAAAGTTTGTGAAACTACTATCTAAAATCTAAGTAGAAAAAAATCTTCTCCGGAGAGTACATATTCTCAGAACCAAGCTAGATCCAGACCTAATACTTACATGTCCCTACAAATACAAAACAAACTTATTGTGATAAGATTACGGGTCAAATATTTCTCGATTATTTAGTACAAATGACATATCAAAACTGGATCAATGTTCTCAAATGTTAAGGTTAGATTGTCATGAATAATGAAGGTGTATAAACACAAATGAAAGAGTTACGGATGGAAATTTATTCTGTCTTGGATGGGATAATTCAAGAAATAATCACCTGATAAGAGCAATATCAGGATGTGGTTGGTGAATGTGAATTGCTGTCGCCATCCCAGCTATTGAATGCTCAGATCGAAATTAATCTCGATAATGCTCAAAGCGACATTTACAGATACAAATCTCGTCTGGAGCGAAAGATACAAAGAGACCCTAACGGTTTGTCGTAGTTTCTTGAGAAACCTCTGAACTTCTGAAACAAGGGTTGGTTTAAGATCTGGAGTTAAAATAAGTTAAAGGTATAGGCTAGATGAATCAGTTCAAAAATATAATGTTTTTTTTTTTTTTTTTTTTTTATTTCTGACAGTTGTGATAAGCGTGGTTCTATGCGAGCGAATCAATTGCGATCAACGATGAAAAATTTCCAACTCTAATTTGGAATTAATGGAAAAGAATACATTTCTTAACAAATGTTGATATTTTTGCGAGCAACAAAGCACTTAAGATTTATTTCTGGTTTCTTTCTTTTAAATTAATATTTTTGTTGCAAATTAGTCATACTTTAACAATGAATACACAATAGATCGAAAAAGCAACGCGTGTTTCGCTGTTTCATTTATTTTATTTTATTTTTGGGGGCTGCCGCACTGTGCATCATATAATCTAGCTACGCCACTGATTTAAATTTTACCTTACACACACACACACACACACACTACACACAATAAATTTATGTATACAAACAATAATACGTCCCTCCAAAAAACACAAATAATCAATTAACTGATAAATTAGTAGATTATCTTCGAAAATAGATTTGAATTTCTTCAAGTCTGCTGTGACAAAAGAGACATTTTCCTAACAAAACAATAGCATTACATTTTGTAAACCGACTATCGATTGGTTGAAAAGAAACCTACATGGAAGACGTTGCAGAGCTCAACCAAAGAAAATGTTTAGGAGGTTTTGTTTTTCAAAATGGTTACGTGGAAGTTATAAAAAAATTGTCACAACTGTGTACTCACACCATAACATTATATATTGCGCAGCTTGCCTTATTAACAAAGTAATCTGACTTGAAGAGTTTTAATTCTGATACTGCTAGCTATTGATAGTAGGACATTGTAACCAACGTAAGTAGCTAAATAGTTATTGTATTTTTTACATGTCTTTGGTTCTCTTAACTTTTGTATATGACGAATCTAAGAAAGACATTAGTTTACAATATCGCTTTTCTTAATCCTATCGTAATAAGATATTCTTTTCTTCCAGCTATGTAGATTGAGATATTTAAGGATAT
This sequence comes from Biomphalaria glabrata, assembly GCF_947242115.1. Classification (NCBI taxonomy): domain Eukaryota; kingdom Metazoa; phylum Mollusca; class Gastropoda; family Planorbidae; genus Biomphalaria; species Biomphalaria glabrata. The sequence continues at coordinate 9,582,683 of NC_074720.1, forward strand.
CAGAAGGGCTGGATGCACAAAATGTGTCGTGTTCTCCACACTGAGAAAACTGTAATTTGACCGTTTAGGGTTTTCAAAGGAAAATAAAAAAGAAGTTTAAATCTGGCTAGAGAACTAGGTCTAGATCTAGATCCAACATCGATTTTTAAAAGAACTATCGCAGTCTTGAAAAGAATATCGCATTCGGGAATTACCGAATATTAGACATTATAGATTGAAGAGCTTAAAAAATTAATGTTCAGATAACTTTTGCGCATCGACGTCTAAGTCTAGATCCAAAGGCCTATCATTGGAATGTTATAAAGTGTAGTAGATCTATACTTTTGCTTTAACCAGGATTCTTTCTAGAGGGTAAAGGAAAGTGGGGATGGAGAGGGGTGAAGTACTCTCTGTTGTTCTTACTTCACATTTACTTTCACCTATACGTCTGCTAGACAGCTGGGGCACCACACAAGATCTGTTAACCATTTTTTCTCCATTCTTCAGTTTGAGTTTGATCGACAGGGTCATTGGAGAGGACTTTGATAGACAGTGTAGGCCCCTATTATGGCGTGTGTGTGTGTGTGTGTGTGTGTTTCTATGGTGACGTTGGGAAGAGGTTACCAAGTGGTTGTGAATGATGCAACATAGGTGGTATTGTCGTCACTCAGTCTTAGGGTAGACGACTCCAGAACGTGAGACTGAAAGGTTGTGTTACTCTAGTGAGTTAGATTTTGTTAAGAAATATTACTACATTTATTTCATTTGATCACAAGTTGATTTTGTTTATATTATAAATAATAAAGTGTAATTGAATTTGTTCACTAAATGAAGTTAATCAAGTTATTTAAAGTTTTATTAGTTATATATGTTACGCCTACAACTGTTTAGTTGTCTACCAGCAGTTTGGTGCTACAAGTCAACATCCGGTAACAACACAAGGTCATTTCAAGAAGACTTTGAGTGACATGGAATTCGACCACTTTTACCTACCATTGTGCCTACACATTTTTTCATGGATTGTCTGTCTAGGCAAGGTTTAAGACTTCTAGGAATATGATTGCTTTATTGATCCTTATTGGAAATGTACTATGATTAATGAGCCGCTACTATATTGGTCGTAGACAACGGGAAAATAAACAAAGAATACAAGCGTCGAAATATACAAAAGGTTGAAATGTTTTAAGACTCAAAATTTATTATTCAGATAAATACTTAAATTAAAAAATAAAGAATTCGCTGGAAGAGGATGGGATGTACCCTGACAAGAGAGGTTGCCTCAGTTGATTGTTTCCTTAATTCCTGAGACTTATTAATTAACTAACCATTGTCCACTTGAATTGCCGACACAGTGATATTATCTTACCTTATGAAATACGGACGTTGCTTCTTTTGTTCCCCTGGCAATCAAACCATTTAATAAGAACAATCTAATATAAACTTTGTCACATGTAAATTATGAGTGAGTCTGGTGTGAATGTACACTTTGGTTTCTTATAGTTATAATGTTTTTTGTTTGGTGTAATGCACAAATTGTAAGACAAATTTCAATACTGTCAATAAAGATTATTATTATTACTATTTAAAAAACAAACGATTACGTCCTAGGTCAATCTAGTCATACATGTTAATAATTGACTTAAATCCTGCCAAAGAACACAGGAGCATCCAATCTAGTCATACATGTTAATCATTGACTTAAATCCTGCCAAAGAACACAGGAGTTTCCAATCTAGTCATACATGTTAATCATTGACTTAAATCCTGCCAAAGAACACAGGAGCATCCAATCTAGCCCTAGCCCTAGCATACTATCCAAGAAGAAAACTCAATCATATAATTACATTATACATTGTACATTAAAGTAGATTGATTGCCTAGATGGATCGATGATGTGGAAGCAGATCTGAAGCAGCTTGGGGTTAGGGCGTGGAGACGAAAGGCCCAGGAGAGATCTGAATGGAAGGATGTGTTGAAGCAGGCCAGAGCCCTCCATGGGCTGTAGCGCCACTGGGTGGGATGGATGGATGATTGCCTAGATCCTTCTGTCTAAAAATCACAAAATAATGAGATGCACTAACGGATCCAGAACTTTTGAGTGGAGTAGCGATTTGTTTCCAAACCCTAACCCTAACGGCCAGTAAACCCTAACCCTGTGTGTGTGTGATATAGAGAAAAATAAAAAGTGGTCATATTACACTTTGAGCAGTGTTTTTCAGCCTTCGAGAAGAAAAACAACCTGTTAATTACGTTGGTGGCCTTTCTCTTGACAGCTAGGGGTTCTGGGGTAGTGCTATAAGCTCCACCCAGGGGTTTTAAATTAATTGGTTCTATAATCTGTTCCATTAATTTATTCAATTGCTTTGCTCAATTACTTTTTAAATTACTTTGTTAAATTACTTTTAAAATAACTTTGTTCAATTATTTTCTTCAATTACTTTTTAAGTTACTTATTAAGTTGCTTTGTTCAATTATTTGGACCACTGCGGACACATAAGGATCACAAGCTCATTCTAGGCTAGCTATAGTAGAGATGCTTATTGTCTAGAAATATAGGTACATAAACTTTGGGTACCTTAATGCAGGTCAGTGCACGATACACCACTAGCATGAACTACCTTGCTTCTTATGTACTTAAAGTGACTTATAAGGCTGTTCGCAAGTGCCAGTTCTTAATTGAACGAGTCATGGACAGAGCCATGATTTTTTCGGGGGGGGGGGGGTTAACCCTAACCCCCCTTGCTACGCCCATGGAAAGAGTAGATATGCTAATTAACTGGTAGACCTAAAAGGAATTTCAGTCTTGTAGTTAGAGTCTGGAGAGAGATCGGTAGACCAAAGGAAGAACTGAATAGTAGATATTTATTTGTCATACTCTACGTTGAAGCTGTTTATTAAAAAGCTAGGGGACTTAACTTTGCTGTTATTTAATTCAGCGTGGTGGCTGAGCGCTCAAGCACTTGGCTCCCGAGCCGATGACCTCGTGCTTAAATCCCAGTGAAAACTGGGAATGTTGAATTTCGGAATGTCTATAGGCGTCCCTGTGTCCATCTAACTCGAATGGGTACCTAACATAAGTTGTGGTAAAGCAAAAAAAAAAACTTGTGTTGGATATATGACACTCTCGTTAACAGTGGGCCACAGAAATAGGTGACGTTTACATTATCTGCACCATTTTCGCCGTCTGCTTCTGATTTAAAAGATATTGTTTTAGTTGTGAACTAATTTCTTTTCTTTACACTATTTCTTTTTCTGGGGTTAGTAACAAACGTAATCCTCAGTGCTCAACTGATCTACAATATGTTGTTCATGATTTGATCTGACTATCAAAAGAAACATTTTATTATTATTATTCGTAGGAATTACTAGGAATACATATTAACCTTAAATTCTAATCAGCAGCCATTAAGATTTTTTCATTGTCTTCGAATGATGACGCAGAGACCAGGACTTTTAATTGCTGGTTATAGTTCTGAAGCTTGTAGAGACTGTTCTTAGCAAACTCATGTCGGGGACATCGAATAAGGTAACGGTGTAGCAGAGGCGACATAGACTCCACGGTATACAACTTAATTAAATATTTGTACTCGCAGTGTGGTCTGGAAGAAACCCAGATGTTGAGTTAGGATTAGCCAAAGCTCAGAGATGTGTCATGAGTCATTCCCTGTGTTACACTTTTCAAGACGATAACTAAAAAAGAGGACCGACTATGTATTGGAAGGAAATTAGAGAAACTGAAATGTTTAAACAGAAAGGGAAAAAAGGAAAGAGAGAGAAGAGAAAGAGAGAGACAAAAGAGAGAGAAAAGAGAAGGACAAAAGGGAGAAAAGAGAAAGAAAGAAACAAAAAGAAGTGAAAGAGAGAAAGAGAGAGAGAAAATAAGAAAGAGAGAGTTATCAAGAAAAAGTGCACGAGATAGAAATAAGAGCCTACATCTAAATAAAGATAATATTTGAGTCATTTTATAATCTTAAAAGTTAAAAAGTTGCACAAAGGTATAAGCTATATGCTCGTTAATGTTTTGTAGAAAGATAATACATTATAGTAATTTTTTCTATGAAGTTAACTATTTGTACATATATAACTTTTTAATTCTAAAGTTCTTTCAACCAGTTTTTTTCCTAACAAAATATTGGTTTGAAGAAAGTAGACTCATTTGAAAACTAATATACTTTCATATTGAATTAAACTCGCAACTCCTAAATGGCTAGAAAAAAATATGCAATACTCTAATGATGGAGCTATGGCTGAGAGCCTAAATCAATAGACAGTGCTTTAAGTAGGCTTCATTTATTTAGGGCCTACACGCCGAGTGATTAAAAAGCAACATAAGGACTATATTTTTTTTAAAGAGTCTAATATATGCATGCGTACAGTTATCGATACATAATAAAACTTAAAGTAATGATTTTGAGGACAGGTAGACTTAGATATGGAATCAAGTCATACGATATGCAATTTATGGGCCTTATTGTAAAAAATTACCCTGGCTGATTTTGACACCCAGTCCGCCCAAGGCAGAGGGGGGAGGGAAGTAATATTAAGATTATGAGATCCAGAAACAACAAAGTAGCTTTAATTTGCTTGTTAGACTTTGCCCTTCCTGATATGTTAATACAATTAAAACGAGAGATCCGCTTTGATTAACTATAGTTTACAAAACAAGAAAAGAACAGCCTAACCTTCACTTGCCACAAATTAAGATAATGGTATGAACTCTATAAACAATATGGAGTAACGTCAAGCTCCTTACTTGACAGCCACAAAATTGCAGTTTTCGTGTTTGCAAAACAGTGTAGTTACACACTGAAAATTATCACAACAATATCTGTCGGTACTTCAGAGTACTGTAAAGCACGTACCCCTGTCTCTGTCTCGCTTGTTGCCGACAGCGACCTTAATTGTCTCGTCGTCTCCCCAGATTTAGGAGTAAATTCAACTTGACATTTGGACTCTGGGGCGGACACAATGCCAAAATGTGGCGAAGAGAGGCTCAATCTGGGCAAGATAAGAAGACAAAAAGATGATTCAATAACATAAAAATTATAACTTAAACGCTAATGACACAAGTTAATACGCTAATGACACAAGTTAATTAACAAAAACGCTCAATTAAAAAAAACAACAAATGCATAAATAGGAAAGAAAGTGCTCTATTAAAACAAAGAAGTTTAGCCTATGTTCGCATCGGATCTTGTTAATTACTGTTGGAGAGCACCAGATAACATTCCCGTTTAGACGCCATTTTGTTAAAGACTCAATATTTTAGAGAAAAAATATTTTTATTATTTACATCCATTTACAAGTTAATGAAGTAAATTTAAAAAAAAACGTTTCAAAAATATAAAGTCTGGGAATCAAATTTGTGAAAATAATATTCTCAACCATAAAAACTTGTTTTGTTTCACATATTTCGGATCTTTCTTCACGTCCCTTGGGAGGCTAAGGTCGTATAAGGTACCCATAACAGATATCTACGAAATGGTAGTCAAGATCGCACACCACACGACCAGGAGGAATGTAATATATAATTTAGCTATGCAGAAAGGCTTGTTGGCCTATGCTGAAGACTGGAATTAGAAATTTTTAAAATAACCCAGTACGCATCCAACTCTAGTGGGTACCTGACTTAAGTTGCGTAAGATAAACGTGGCAGTTCGTTGTGCTGGCCACTGGACATCGTCGTTATCCAGCGGACATAGAAACAGGTGATCTTTACATCGTCTGCCGTACAATAGATAGTAAGGTCTGAAATGAGGTACTTTAATTTTTATAGCGACAGACATTACTATTTTGTCACCAGCAGTGAGATCTACGAAAGTTTGAGAGTCACTGTACTTGTTTCATACTGTCTTTGTAAGTTTGTATAACAGGCACTTCAATGATCTGATCTGTACAGTTTAAAGTCGTGTTGGTCTGGAAGTAAGGCGAGCAAGCTGTGAAGATGTAAACTTGTAGGCAATTTTGTAAGTTAATTTAAAACCACTCGAATACGCTTAAACTATTTTAACTTATTAACATCCAGAATTGCCTAATGTTAACAGACCTGCCTACCTAAAAAAGTCCAAATGTGTAACACTGATGGTCAAAATGGGTTGGAACAAGAATGGAAGACACTTCCGCTATCGACTGTTTTGTCAAATATATATATTATTTAAAAGCAAAAAAACATTATATTTAGATCTAGATAGATCTTTATATCTATATATTAAAGAAGACTATTTACTTTTCAATTAAAACAGGCCTTCGAATTTGTATCACAACTGCCACTAGTAAATTTGGAATCTAGATCTAGATAATCAATCATAATCCATTAATCTAGTAGTTCAGAGAGACTAGATTGTCACTAGATCTAAAATCTAAATGAATCTAATACAGTCCCAAGCACTAAGATTTGTCTGTGGAACTGGACAAGTCCAGTAAATGCGGCTGAAATAATGGCTAATACAGGTCCACTAAACCTTAGGAGGGAAAGGTCAGTACTGACCTGCTATTAGCGGTATAAAAGGCTGGATGAATACCTCCCAGCTAGAAAACTAGTGGATGGTTGGAGATGCAGAAGACGTATCCAGATGCAGTTTTTTATGAATCATACCACTAGACTAGCTGATGAAGCTGGCCTCTCCACCAACCGACAAAACATTCAACGCTTTCATCCCCTTCCCCCTTGGTGTCGCCCAACGACCCCAGACATACGCTTGAAATTAGTAGACCCTAATGCCACTAAGCAAAGCCTTTCATCTAACACGACATTCAAATCCTAGCTCTGGAGACCATTAATACCTTCAAGCCCAGTGCTATTTTTGCATACACTGATTCTGGAAGAGCAGGCTATGGAGCCTACATCGACTTTCTTGGCTCTTACACAGTCAAAATCTTTGGACCATGTGGTAGTGTTTGCAATTTTTATGCGGAGACCATGGCAGTCTGTGAAGCCTTAAAAGTCATTGACTCTCAACTCGGCGAGGGACATTTGAGGGCAACACAGATTGTTGTGGTCATTGACTCAAAATCTGTACTACAGGCTTTCCAAAGCCCCGGACCATGGCCCCCCGATATCAACACTGTCATCATGGCTTCACATAACATTAAGCAACGCTGTAGCACCCTTGTAATTATGCAGTGGGTACCGAGTCACATAGGTGTGACTGGCAACACAATTGCAGACTCTTTGGCCCACCAGGGAGCGCAAATTCCACCCACTAATGAGGCTGTAAGCTTTCATCAAGCCCTGGCTATAATAAAAAAAAACAGAAATGGAAAAGTGGTTTGAGTGCTGGGACAAGTCCCAAAAAGCCCGTGGAGTCTGGGAGCGCATGAGGTGCCCTGACCGCACTTCCCCGTGGTGGAGGCTGCCCAGGCCTGAGCAAGCTATTATAGCACAGTACAGGACTAGGCCACTGTCCTTTTGGCTCATATTTCTCGCGGTTATGGCCAAATTTCGATTCACGGTGCCCCCCTGCGGGGAAGAAGAGGAAACCGTGCCTTATATTCTGTTTGACTGCCCCAGACTTGTTGAGACGGAGATCAGCAAGTCTCAACAAGTCTGGGAAATCCAAAATTCTCGACCTGTATGGCGACATTTATGCACTACGCAAGACAGCAGGGTTTCTGTCCAGGGCTTTTGCAAGAGAGGATTTGAGCCTCTCAAGCCCTCATTCTAATGGAGTTTGATGATGATGATGAATACATTCATTCATCAATTTATATTAATTTATAATACTATAGTAATAGAGATCTGGTCTAGTCTGGACTCTAGTGGGGAATAAAAGGGATATCTGGGTGGATTTTTACGTAATTGGTTTTTAAAAGCATTTACAAAACTACCTGAATTCCACCTAGTGACTCTTGCCTCCTCAGGCAAACGTGCAAACCTCTTTGCTAGTAGGGTACTTAAGACTGGAGAAGATTGCGTAGTTATATATTGTTTGTTTCAATTTAGAGCAGCGACATTTAAAGGGGACTAATTCAGCTTATACCACCACTTCAGTCAAAAAACAATTTCTTTCCCTTGTTCGATAAATGAAACAAAATAATTTATTACCAATAGCTAATTAACTAATCGTTTTTTTTTATGATTCTTGTGTTGTCAGGAAAAAAGAAATAATTTTGCGAGATTTCAGCTTATCCGAGTTTGGGTGTGGAAGAAATAACGTGTGCAAACTTTTTACCAGACAGAGAGAGTGAGATTTTGTCATTTAAAATGACGTTTTTATGATGTCTGTCTTTAAAATGTTTGCTTCATGCACACTTTGTTTTCCTATAAACTTTGTAATCATTAATGTTGAATTATCTTGAATTGTGGCCATGTAGTGGTGGTGGGGGAGGTTGTGGCACAGAGTTTCCATGCTGTCTACAGGTGCTCATCACAAACAACTTAAATCGAGCTTAATCTCGAATCAACATAGTGGCAAAGAGTTTCCATGCTGTCTTCAATTGCTCATCACAAACAACTTAACTCGAGCTTAATCTTGAATCAACATGGTGACATATCTAGGCTAACGCAAGATCACATACAACTAACTCGAGATTAATCTCGAGTCAACATGGTGGCATATCGATGGGAACTCGAGATCCTTCGGGTAGCTTTATGTCACGAATCTCATTGCACAAAATGTATGCCAGAAGTTTTGTTTTAGTTATAATTTGGATTCCATATTTTGTAAATTTAGAGAGGTCTGTATTATATACGATGAGATGTGAAAAGTTTGTATAGATACAATAAAAATACATACATAAATTAAAGACATTGAAACAAAATTGAACTCCAAATAGATTTAGCAAGTGTTGCTGTTTTTTCGAATCATTTTTTTTACAACTAAGATTTTACAATTCATTGTTACAAAAACAAAATAGAAACTTTACTAAATATAGCAATGAATACAAAATCAAACATTGTTATTTTTTTAGTAATGGAAAATAACAAATTCTTACAATTATTTCTCTTATAAAGGGACAGCATAAATAAAAGAATTTACATTCCTTGACTATTCGAATATATTTATTACCCCCCTTATTGAAAGTAAAAATTATATCTGAGTCTGACGCAAAACATTTCAACATTCCTTTTTCTTACTCAATAATTCGGTTTTGTTATCATCAAGATATTTTAGCATTGTAATTACTATATCTCCAGCCACACGGGGCTAAGAAGTATCTTTTATCATGAAACTTGCCTGGCTTATTATCCCATACATATATTTTCAATACATAAATTCAATATATAAACAGTTCATGGCAGAAAGTACTCCAACCCTCCGGAAAGTGTGAAAGATAAGAAAAAAAGTGACAATTACAATATATTTTAAATATCTTTGAACAAAACCATTTTCCACTGGGTACTAATTAATTATAGTTTTGTACATTTTTAATGCTTGAACGAGTGCCAAGTTTAGGAAGAGTGTAAGTTAAGTCGGAACAGAAGTAATTTAGAAAAATAAAATTCTTTCAACAACATGGCAGCAACACTTGTACTAATTTTTATTCATTGTTTCAATAGTAAAGTAAATATGGACAGATAATGGAAGGTGGCTGTTGAATCCATCTTGCTGGTTCTCATTATCTGAAATATACAATGATTGGCTTTGAATGTCTAGAATAGAGAATCAAGCAAATCATTTTAAAAATCCTTTTTTTTTAAAAATCTTATCTATGAAAAAAAAACTCCGCACTTACAACTATATATTTAATGATGTAGAAGTTATTTCCCTTATTTAATGCAATACTAATACTAATAATTAATTGAATGTTTAGTTAATTTTTTAAATTGATTTCCTGTTTTGTTAAGTACGATAAAAATTGTTAAAAGTTTCAACTTGCCTCGAGATTGAGCGTTGGAGGGATAATGTATTCGGTTATCTAAGGGGACAAAAGTCTCCATATTTTTAAATACTGAAGGATTAATTTCCGTAGTTGGTTTCAAACAACATATTTAAATCATCAGTAACTATTAACTATTTGGTATTTTTTGGTATTGATCGGCATTCTCTGGTGACATGCCACATGGGCTTAATTCACTAGTCTCCATTTTCAGCTTCCAAAACATACGCCTATCTTATTACTATCTTTTAAGACGCATCTTACAATGCATGTACATGTACATATTTTTTTAAATTGGCATTATAAAGCAGGTGAAATATTTTTGTTAGAGACATTTGAAGTTGGAATGGGTAGAGCAGTAGAATTTCGTACACCTTACTAAGATGGACAGGAGGAAAATCCTGAATGAAAAATTAGACCCTCAGGTCCTTACATTGCCACTCGGCAAGTAAAAAAAGTAAAGTACCCCTTTCAGATCTTGTGACCTATAGGGCAGATGATGTTAAGATCGTCTGCTTATTAGGCAAACTGTTAAAGAGCAGGGTGTTATGTGGCCAGCACAACGACCAACCATTTTTAATTTTTCCAACTAAAGTCAGATAGCCATTAGAGTTGGGTGGACTCAGGAGCGCGCTAAAAAATCTCGGATTCAAATTTAGTCTTCACCCAGATTTTAAACCAGGACCCCAGGCTCGAAAGCCATGCGCTTAAACACTTAGTCACCACAAGCAAATGTTTAATAAAGTAAAAACATGAACGTAGAGATTAAATGTTCACTACATATCACAGTTACAGTGTCTAGAAAAAAATTTGTTTGAAAAAAAAAAGTATATAAAGTTGTACATATTAAAAAAACACTCCACAAATATCATAAATTATATCATATGTATAAAATTATAAATGTATTTAATTATTCCGTAGGAAGTAGCAGCTTATGTCATGAGTTGTTTTGTGGAGTGTATTGTATTGTCTGTAATGTCTCCTGAAATAACACGACAGGCGGATTCGTAGTTGTCTCTATACATTTGATATAAAAGTTTTGGTTTAGACCTATAGCTCGTTGCCACGTCGTACATACATGTGACATGGCAACGAGCTACTGGCCTAAACTACCCACAGTTTGTGACGTTGCAGGTCAGTGATCAGGCCTTCTATATCGATTAGTCTCGATTACCGTAGATCCATAGCTTTAACTATATTTTTGTTGAGTTCAATGCTTTCAACGTCAATTCAACAAATGATCCAGCAATGAGCAAGCAATGAATTATACGCCACTTGTACAATAGAATAATCACTTGAACCACATAATATATTATACATAAATAAACATAGTGAAGAAAACAGAGACTAATAATCAATAATACATTACAGAATACAGAATACGTCGAGCAACGACCCCAATAGCTTGCTCTGATAAATGTTAGAAATACTAAAGGACTATTTAATAATATATGGATCTTGGTTGGGGAAAGTAAAGATGGTTGGTTGAAAAAGGAAATAAAGATAGTAAAACAAATAGTTAGAAAACACAATTACATTAAAAAAGAAAAATGAAAATTCTCGATTCAGAAACGTAAAAAAAAAAAAAAAAAAAGCTACAAAAGACAGTTTGTGTGGAAACACAAACTCAAAATCGGACCCCGAAGTAGTCCACCCAGGCAGGCTTCAATATTTTCAGAAAGAACATCCGAATGAAATTATATCAAAGACAAATGAGAGATAAGAATGGAGAAAGAAGGTTAACAGATCTTGTGTAGTGCCCAAACGGTCCAGCAGATCAAAGGATAGGTGAAAGTGAATGTAAAGTTAGATGTGAACCTGGCCTAACTAGTTCCCCTTTCAGACCTTGTGGCCTATAGTTCAGATGATGTAAAGTTCATCTGTTTTTGTGGCCTACGGTTAACGAGGGTGTTATGTAGCCAGCACAACGACCAACCGCCGTTACTCTTCCCCAACTAATGTCAGGTATCCATTAGAGCTGAGTGGACTAGGAGGCGCCCAAAGATTCCTAACTTGAAAATCCCAGTCTTCACCAGGATTCGAACCCGGGACCCCCGGTTCGGAAGCCAAGCGCTGTACCGCTCAGCCACCGCGACTCCCCTGGCTTAACTGATGTCTTATAATTGATCTAATTGTTTTGAAAAGGCTCAATCTCTTATTCTTTTTTTTGTTTTTGTTTTTTGTTTTAGGATACCTGAGCTTTTTAGCTTTTGACTTCAGTTGTCGAGCTGTTTACATCCTAGGAATCCTTGGGCCTTTGCCTCTTTTCTTTGCCTCTTTTTTGGGCTATTGGCCTCTTTATTGGGCTTTTTTTTTTTTTTTTTTTTTTTTTTTTTTTAATAACAAAAAGATGCATATTTTATTAGTAAGCGTACAAATTAAGTAGTTACATTTTAAAGTACAATGATTGCAAAACATAGCAATGCATATAGTTACATTTAGGTTGTCCTAATATTTTAACGATTTAAATTGCTTTGTATATGGCGTTATTTTTTTCCAATAGCATATAATGAATATTTTTGAAATTTAAGGTTCTTAAAATATATGTGGTGAGAATGTTAACAATAGATAATTAAATAGAAACAATCAAAGAGTGAAAGTAGAAACTTAAATGATATTAAAACATTTTAAACATCGTAGTCACATTTTTTTCCCACTTTGTCTACATTGCTTATGGTTGTTTCCCTTGTGCTTTGCTGCATTACCCCAGTTCTTTATATTAACTTCTATCAAACGTGCATACATCTATGTGTGTACACACTTATGCGAACATAGGCATTTAAACATTTATATTGTTTCTTTTGTTGTCTCCCTTTTAATGACAATTTTTTTTTCCTCCCTTGAGATTTGGGAAACTACTTCCTCATCATCAAGGTGGAAATCCTGTCTGCTAGAGTCAGTATATCGGGAGTTTCTGTTCAGAAACAATTTCTCTGTGGCTTTTTTTTTTTTTTTGGTCACAGGGGCCAATTAGAGTCGTACTGGAAGTTATTTTATATGTATCTATATATGTATATGTATATATATATACTTTTTTTTTCTTGAATATTTTCCCCCTTTTTATTTTCCCGCTTTTTTAATTTTTCCTCTTCCTCTCTTTAATATATAATTTCTCTGTAGACTGCACAAGCATGCGCAATATTGACAATGGTGGTGGAGAATTTTTTTTTAACAATAGTAAAAACTTTGACATATGTAAAAAAACAAAACAAAAAAAAACTTTGACATATGTAAAAAAATGAAACTAAATACCAATTTAGTAACAATTTGATGTAGAATCTTGTTGAGATATGAGGTTATATTGATGCTCAATATTAGAAAAACAGAATAATAATAATATCTGTACGGACTGCAAATGTCTGCAAGGTAAACGTCTGCAAGGTAGTAAGAAATAATATATTTGTATGTAGACTGCACAGGTATGCACAATACGGATAGTAGTTGTATTTTTTCAATATTCGTAAAGAAGTCACTATGGACATAATTGTTAAAAAGTACAAATTTATACAAAGAATTGTTTGCTTAGATATCATGTGGTCATGCCTGATTCTCAATACAGGAACAACAGAAGAAAAACAGTGTTTACATAAAACGTAAAGGTCTGCCCTTGTTCTTGATTTCTTGGAGTTACTCTTCTTTCCCTTTTCTTGGGTTTTCACGTGTTCGCTCCTTGTTCCTTATTGTGTTTCCGTTCCTTGACTTGCCGGCCTAATGTTCCATTTCGATATGATTCTCTGTTTTAGTCGGATGAGATCTCTCGTTTTCTCCTGCCTAACTCTCTCGTCTTTGTAGATCAAAACTTTGGTTAAAGTCTTTACAGTCACAAGGTCAAGGCGTGGCCTCGTGATTGTGTACTGTCTTGAATTGTCTTAACCCTTGTCAATTTCAAGGGGCGATCACTGTTTTTTTTTATTTGGAGTACTAGCTTTTTTAATGATATGGTTAAAGGGTCTTTAAATATATAAAAAAGATAATTTGGGATATATATCTATACACACTCATACACACTCGCATACACATATTTATAAATATATTCCCTTTTCTTTAAGTTAATGGACAATCTTGGTATTTTTATTTAGCGCTATATTGTTTAACTTTGCGTTCAATAATTTTCTTAAAAATGTGATCTAATAATACTCTACAATATAGTTTATTATGGTAGACAATTTGTAGGTAGGTATTCCAAATAAGGTTTCTATATTCTGATAAAATAATTACATTGATGTCTCTTAGTTTTTTTATTTATGGCTTTAGGTACTTTATTAAAGAAAATAGCAGTATTTACATTTGCACAGGTTTGACTGTTTGCGTCAATCTTCTAAAGTTTTTTTTTGCTTCCTCAACCAGCTCACATTCACTAAATAAGTGTTTCTCTGGGTTTTGGTTTTCTTTTTTACAAATTACACTGGTATATTTGAACCCTGTTGTAGTTGAGAGTCTTCCTTTTATTGGGGTCATCCCGAAGAGTAATCTGTAGGCCACTTCTCGTGCTTTGGGTGTTATGTATTTGTTGTGTAAATGCGTGAATGTGTCTGTCCAGTTGGTTGGTTTAACCCCTAACTCCCTGATCCACTTTATTCTAACTTCTAGGTTTTCTTTCAACTTGTCTCTGAGTATAGTGTATATTGTTTTTGAGTCGTGGTGCGTTATGTTTTCATTGCTGGGTAGGTGTCTTGTGAGTGATCTGTAGAATGGATGTGTATGGTTACCAAAATGATGGGGTGTGTTGTTTTGAATTGGGAGGAGTTTGTTTAATCTAAGTCCAAAATAATATAATACTAAGTTGAAGTTATTGGGAGACCTTACTACTTTCCCTACAAATTTTATTCTAAGCGTTTTGATTTTTGTGTGAATGTCTTGTAAGCCTATCCCTCCATCTTTTTGTCTTGTATGAGTGTTGTATGTTTTATGTTCCTTATTGTGTTTTTGAAAATAAAATTTCTGATAGTGGTATTGATGTTATTTATGAAATTAGGAGGAGGTTCTACTATATTTGCTAAGCAGATTATCTTCGGGATGAGCAAGTTGTTTATTAATATAGCTCTCCCAAATATGGTAGTCGCCATATATTGAAACATTCTAATCACGTTCTTTGTGTGGGCCAGAATCTCCGCCCACTGTTCATGGCAATAATGTGCTGGGTTGCTAGTCCACACGATGCCACATTCTTTTATTTCTTTCTGTATTTTAAGGTTAAAGGGAATGTTGGGGGGGAGGGGGATTTCCCACCTACCCAGTCCCATAATTGAGGATTTATTTATGTTTATTTTGGACCCGCTCGCCCTCCCAAATAATGTAAATTTCTCTATAATTTTAGCTATGTCTGTTTCTGAGGTGGGGAAAAGTGTGGTATCGTCGGCATAAGCTTTAATTTTGACTACGGGGCTTGGACCGGGGGTTTTATTCCTAAAATTTCTTTGTCTAACCTAATATTCTCTAACAGGGGTTCTAGGCAAAGGGTGAATAAAAAGGGGGATAGGGGACAACCTTGCCAAACAGATCTTCTAATAGAAATCTTGTTGCTTAGTGTTTGATTTATTAAAATTTGACTTGTGGCATCGGTGTAGACTAGCTTTATGTATGTTATCAAAGTCTTGTCTATGTCTGTCTTGTCTAGTATTTTGAATAAGTAGTCATGGTCAATTCTGTCGAAAGCTTTTTCTTGATCAATGGACATGAGGGCTGCTTTCAAGTCTTTGTCTTTACAGTATTATATGATGTCTCGTAGAAAGTGATTCAGTTCGTCTATATTTTTTTACTGGTCTTGTCCTAATAGGTGGGGTATAAGGGGCCTAACTCTTAGAAAAATCATTTTGGTCAGCAGTTTATAGTCAGCATTTAAAAGAGAAATGGATCTAAAGTCACTAGGTGTTGTGTTGTTTTCAGGTTTTTTTTGGTAATAGTGTGATGTATGCAAGATTAAAGTCTGTAGGCGTCTGTCCTATTTCTTACATGTCATTGTATAGTCTTAGTAGTAGGGGTCCTATTTGGGAGAAAATATTTTATAGAATACATATGTCAAACCGTCTGGGCCAGAGATTTGTTATTTTGTGTTGTGTCTAAAGCAGCCCTCAGCTCCTCTAATGTAAAGGGTCTATTTGTCTTTTGTTTTTCTGATGGAGGTAATGTTTTACAGCGTTTTAGAAGTATGTTTTGTGCGTCTGTATCTGTTTGTTCTTTATTATACATGTTGACGAAATGTTTTGTAAAAATTTCTATTATTTTGTCACTCTCCTGTATTTTTTTTTCCTTCTTTGTCTGTTATGTTGGTTATTATTCTATTTTTTTGTGTATTTTGTTCTAGCGCCAAGTATTATTTGTTTGGCCCTTCTGATATTTGGGTGTTTTTGCATCTGATTTCGGCTCCTCTATATTTGTGTTTGTATAACTCTTCAAGTTGTGTGGTTAAGTCTGTTTTTTAGCGGCCCCCGTAAGGGGAAAAAGCCGCTATTAGGTTTGTGCAAAATGTCCGTCTGTCCGTCTGTCCGTCTGTCCGTCTGTCCGTCTGTCACACTCAGATCTCGAAAACTAGAAGAGATATGAAAAATATTATTTCATCATTAAATCCGGCTTGAAAAGTTTAGGTGCAACGGCTACTTTTGGTTTTCTAAAAGCAAACCGTTTAATTTATAAAATTAATTATGCAAGCGATTTTTTCATAAAAATACACCAATTCTAAAACAATTACGTAAATGTAAGGGAGGCAATGTTACAATATGCTAACAAAGATGGACAATTTTTGTGTATTTTCAGTATCACTAAGTCAAATATATTTTTAAAATGTACAGGAAATGTATACAACAAATACAAATAATAGTTAAAGACGTTTTTTCTGGTCAACTAGCTGCTAAAATTAAAAGAAAACATTTCTGTTTGTTTATAAAGGCTAATAATGCACTTTGTATGTAAATATCACGCACATTTTTTTAAATGGACTTTTTACGCAGCGATTTTCGTGCAGTAGCGTAACGTCGCAACATGATCAGGTGCTAAACCAATTCCTTAAACTTTTTTTAAAAATCAGATTTTATTTATTTTTTGTTTAGTGCCCCCATCCGAATAAAAGAAGCTTATTTTTGTGCGTTTTGTCTGTTAGTCGGTCTGTCCGTCACGATTAGATTTAAAAAACTAGAACTCTAAAAGCTATTGAAAATCTGATTTACCCTTTAATGTTCCTCCCATAACATCTCAATAGTTTTAAGTATCTAAAATTGATTGTTCCGGATTTTTTTGTGCAAAACTAATCAACGCCAACAAATGTTTGTTTGCTCTTCTAACTTATATTACATTCAATTTCCATGCTTAAACGTTGCAAAAACACATTATCAATAATATGTTGTTCCGTTTTTTATGTAAATAGCAAATTAATGCTAAATCATAATCTCTATACTGACTTATATTTCATTAATTGTAAAAATGTTCCGGATATTGTTTTATAAAACATGAATTATGCCTAATGATTGTTTGAAATCGCATAAGGCTTTTTAAAAAAGTAATTTACTAGAATTGATTACTGAAAATTACTTTTTAGACATTTAATTTTCTTGTAAAACATAACATAGAAGTTTTGTAATCGATAAAGAAAGTTCCGGATTTTGTTTCTTACAACTCGTCGCCAGGAATTTCCGAATTTATTTAAAAATCTACTAACGCCAAATAATTGTTTGAACTCCCTCTTCTAATTAATAAACAAATAATCTTCTCATTTACGAAATAATGTTTTTACAGATTTTTATGAAAAATATTTTAACTCACTACTCTCTTACAGTACATTTAACTTTCTACCTAAAACATTAAAAAATCTAATTATCGTTAATATTATGTTCCAATTTTGAAGGAAAACAGAATCCAAACACCAAAGTAAGGTATGAAAATCTCTCCACGTGGCTGTAGTACATCTAATTTTTATACGAGACCATCCAAAAAATTTAATTAACGGTATTACATTTATCTGAAATTCTCTTTTTCTTTTACTATTTATACAAACATCCGGAACAATCTATTATATAAACTTTTCAATTGTGTTCATACTTAAAAATTATTGCGATGTTTTGAAACGTAAAATAAAGGTTAATCAATTTTTAATAACTTTTAGTTGTTTTTTTTATATCAAGATAACGGACAGACCGACTGACAGACAAAACGCAAAAACAATGTGGCTTTGATCCTTTTTAAATAATATCTATTAGAACTCAGTGCACCAATGTCTATGAACCCTCGTTAAATATCTCGTGTAAATAAAGACATTTTTTTTTATGGTACCGGTACTAGCCTATTGTGAGGTAATGGAATTTTTTTTCTTTGACGTCATATGAATGGACTCTTTAAATGTAATGTTAAAAGAACGCACTCGGTGCACCAATGTCTATTAACCCTCGAAAAAATTGCTTGTATTAATGAAAACATATTTTAGTCTAACTAAGCCGTGTGACGTAGTGTGTTTTTTTTTCCTTTGACGTCACATGGAATGAATTCTTTAAATGAAATGCTAAAAGAACGCACTCGGTGCACCAATGTCTATGAACACTCGAGAAATGGCTCGTGTTGATAAAGGTGATTTTTAGTCTAGCTAGGCCTTGTGACGTAGTGTTTTTTTTTCCTTTGACGTCATATGGAATGAATTCTTTAAATGAAATGCTAAAAGAACGCACTCGGTGCACCAATGTCTATGAACACTCGATAAATGGCTCTTATAGATGAAGGCGATTTTTAGTCTAGCTAGGCCGTGTGACGTAGTGTTTTTTTTCCCTCTGACGTTATATGGAATTAATTCTTCAAATGAAATGAAAAAAGAACTCGGTATAGTAATGTTTATTAAGCCTCGTTATGTGACTTGCGTTTAAAAAAGGAATGATATCTTGATTTAGATCTAATCTAGATTTTTTAAACTAGATCTAGATTTTTATTACAGTATATCTAGATCTGGATTTATATTCTAATTAAAATTATTTTAGAGTCTAGATCTAGAATTTCTAGATCTAGTTTAGACTAAAATAGACTAGATTAAGATGTAGAATTTCAATTTCTAAACTTAAAGTGTAAAAAAAAGTGTAGATTTTTATTTCCAAACGTTTTGATCAATATTGTAATGTTTTAATATACTAAAACTAATCTACTATTTTTTTATTAAATTTAAATTTACGGCAAATGAATCTTTGAAACCTTATTATTTTTGACCATCGGATGGCTGCCTGGTCGTGCGGTTTGCGCGCTGGACTGTCGTTCAGATTTATGGATGGCCCAGGGTTCAAACCCTGCCCGCTCCCATCCCCCGTCGTCCTGCGGGAGGTTTGGACTAGGAAGTAATTATCTTCAACTCTGAAGGAACATCCGAAACGTGTAAAAATTTTACATCAAAATTAAATCACCTCTTGAATATTATTTGCGAATATGCAGATCCGACAGGGATCCGACTTCGACGGGGGCCGCCTCTGAGTTTGTGTAACACAAACTCTCTTTGTAATCTTGTTCAATTTCATCCTGCGTTTGAGTAAGCAGATTTTTTATTCTGTTTCTTCATTTACCCTCTTTGTTTGTTTGATTCTTGCTAAGATTTTGAATTGTTGTTTGATTGAATTTTTTATTATTGTCCACGTCTTGGTTAATTTGTATTCGTTTTCTATGTCTTGTGCTGTTGCTAGCAGGAGTTGGTTTATTACTCTTTGGATTAGTGGGTCTTCCAAAGGGTTATTGTTTAACTTCCAATGGGATTCTTTTGTTTTTTTCCCTTTTATTATTTTTTTTTCCAAGTTCCAAAAGTACACCTTTATGGTCGGAGTAATGTAGGGTTTCTCCTAAATGTGTCACACTAAGTATGTTGGTGTCCGTGGGTATGTAAAAACGGTCAATTCTGGTTTCAACCTGGTAGGACCTGTGTGTTAATGTAGTTTCCTTGCCATTGGGCTCTAATTTCCTATAAGCATCTACCAGGTGGAAGTAGTTTACTATTTCTCCCATGTAGTTGTGTGTTTCTGCTACCGGCTGAGAGGGTGGATATTGTGTGTGTGTGTGTTGTTTGTCCAGTTGTGCCTCTATAAAATTAAAATCCCCTCCTATTATTAGTTGTTCTCCTATGTTTGTGATTTGTAGTGTGTCACTGAGGTTTTGGAAAAACTCACGTTTTTCTCTCCCTCTCTGAGCGGGTGCGTAGATATTGACTAGTGTGTACTTCTGTTCTTGTGAAACTACTTTAAGTATTACTACCCTCCCATTGTTGTCGTTGTGAGTGTGTGTGATTTTGTATCTATCGGATGTTTGTAAGATGGCTACCCCCTTATAATCTCTACCTAAGCTAAAATAACCTCCCATGAATCCCATGTGTGTTGTAGTTTGTTTTGCTTGATATGTGGTAGAAGTATTTGTCCCTTGAAGGAAAATAAAATCCAGTTTATATTATCTAGCGAGATGTACTATATATTTATGTTTATTATTTCAGCTACGGATGTTAAGAGTTAAGATTTTAATGTCTGCCATGATTGCGTGGTGATGGGTTGTGTGTATATGAGTGTGTGTGTGTGAGTGTGTGTGATCATTTTATGAAATGTTTTTTTTATTAACCTGTTTTGTTGTTTATTTACTGTATGGATGTGGGGCTTCCCCCCTCGTCTATTACTAACTTAGTCGAGGAGTCGGAAGAATTCTCCTC
Source organism: Biomphalaria glabrata (assembly GCF_947242115.1). Classification (NCBI taxonomy): domain Eukaryota; kingdom Metazoa; phylum Mollusca; class Gastropoda; family Planorbidae; genus Biomphalaria; species Biomphalaria glabrata. The sequence continues at coordinate 9,603,126 of NC_074720.1, forward strand.
GATCTCCCCCTCTTCTTCCCCTCTCTCTTCCTCCAACCGAGAATCTTCACTCGTCCTCTCTGGCTGTTTGTCCCCGTTAGGGTCGTCTGAAGAGGAGGATAGCGTTCTTTTTCTTGTAATTTTGGTAGGGGAAGTTGGTGTTGAACTGTCCTCCATTGTTTTCATTTTTTTGTGTGTTTTTTTCTTGTCGATAGGATTTGTAGGGGAGAGATCCCCACCTCTTGTATCTGTGTCTACTGTGTTGGCCAAGGCCCCATCCCTTTTGTGGTTACCCACCAAAGTAAACCCATCTCTCTCTAGCCATGTGTCCTTTTGCGTTTCATTTGGTGCGTTTTGTTTAGTACTTTTTTCTACTGTTTCCTCCCCCCTCAGGACCGAGACATAGGTACCTTTAGCATTGTGCTATTTTATTTTATCGGGGATTTTTCCCTTCCCTTTCAGGGTGGTCCTATTTGGACACTGATTTGACCAGTGTTGGTTTTGTCCACAATGCCAACACTGCTGTCTTCTCCCCGGAATGGTGATAAGCATTTTATATACTCTGGGATCATCTACATATTTCAGGTGGATGTAATGAGGAACTTCTGTCCCTTTCTTGATTTTTAACCTAGAGGCCCATTTGTCAAATTACCCAACTTGACAGGCTCTACCTTGGAGCCTTCTTCACAGAAAGATTCACAAATCTCTGTGATTTTGTCTTTTAACAATAGTGGGTGCCACCCAATGCAATGTCACCCTGACCTTTTCATCCTCAATGGTTGAAACGTCTACTTTTAGGGTGCTTTCAGTCCCAAAATTCTTTCCTAGAATACGGGCTCTCACCCTTGGACTATTGGGAACTAAGAACCAGACAAAAGGGTTCTCGAATCTATAGAGAGAACCCACCTCATCAGGAGACAGACCCAATACAGTCATGAGGCTAGCCACTGAGGCCTTAATAGCCTCTTGCCCTATCAATTTGAGCAACAGAGTACCAGAAGGGTGGACCAAGCCACCTTCCAAATCTTTCTTCTCAATTAAGAAAGTTTTTACTGACATGACTCAAATGAATTAATCAAATAGTAAATCAAATAGAAGTAAAGATGAAGTAAAGATGAACGAGTGAACAAAATAAATAAAGTATTTAAAATATAACACTGTGGAATGTGTAGAGTGAATACACGAGTGAACAAAAAAAAAACAAAAAAACAATAAAATATTTAGAATATAAACACTATGGAGTGTGTAGACTGTAGAGTGAATACCAAAATAAAAGGGCTTCTCACGTCACACTAATAATCCATAGAATAACACAGAAAAACACAATAATCCAAAAATGAATACACAAAACTTTTAGAAATTCACAGACAGAGACCGTCTAGATCAACTCAACGTCTCGGCAAATTTAGTTTTAGACTCATTAAATTTCTCCTTTGCACGGAAATCTTTAGTAAAAGGCGAAAGATTTACTCGATGTGCAAGGAAGCCAGAGTCTAGTATTTAGTTATATTATAGTAACATCAGATATCTGCATTATAACATTATAAAGATTTCTTTCACTATATTTTAAATACAAAACAAAATAAAAAACAGATTAAGCTTTAATAATTAGCAGCTGTATCAAAATTTTAATTCGTGACTATCAGGACTATCCCTATAGACCTAATTGTTATTGTCGCCCCCTCCGCCCTTTTTTTCCCCCTGTACAACACAGTAATATTTTCTTAACCAAACTCTCCCCATCCCTCCACCCCCATACCTATAAATACTACCAATGGTTTTATGAACATACAGGGGGAAAAAAGACTGAAGATATGGAAATGGTTCTCACTTCAAACGCACGTATAGGGCTAGCCACCATTACAATTGACAATAAACCTGATGGAAAGTAGTTCCTTACATTAAAGCTTAGAACACTAGTTAATGTTTTATTGAAGTTTATATAAATTTTGGTACAACATACAGAATATTTTTAGGGGGACTATTTAAATTCTATTTATGATTGGTTTTGACTAAAGTGCATCTATTTTTTCACTTAGGCGTCATCCCCAAGTTTTCATGGTGGTCCCAGCTGTTCATGAATCAAGGACCCATGGTCAATGAGCCCCTTTGCGCCATTGTTGATTGCTACGCTTCAGGTTGTGGGCCCTTAATGGCCGTGGGCCCGAGTTCATTGAACCCTTAACGCCATGGTCTGTAAAAAGTATACATGCTATTCACATACTGTGGAAATGATTAAAAAAATCCAAAAGAAGCATTAGGCTTTTTTTTTAATCAAAAGATTTTTTTTTTGCCAAATTAATCATAAAACATAAAACTAAATGCTATTCAACCTGGTTAGACCAATGTTAGAATATGCGTCCTCTGTTTGGAATAAAACTATTACAAGAAAAAAAACTTTTATAGAAACTAGTACAGACCAAAATAGAGTCATGGGGTACAGCAAACGATTATTCCCATTTCACTACATTAACCAACACCATCTGTAAAATCACTAAATTTAGAAAAACTACAGGACAGAAGACTAAAAAAGTAAAATAGCAATAATAGGCTTCGTAAAACAACGATCCATAACTTACAAATATAGAATTACAATTACAGCCTTTATCAGAGACTACACTTAGCAAAAGATTGCCAGTTACTCTCTCCGCGACATCTCAAATAAAAATAAATTATAAAAAATAATACGAGATCTCGCTGAAGGCTTGGTCCATTCGAAATCTCGTTAAATGCTTGGTCCTTACGAGAATTTTGAATGTTCGGTCCATCGGAGATCTCGTTGAATGCTTTGTCCATACGAGATCTGGTTTAATTTTGGTCCAAACGAGATCTCGTCGAATGCTTTGTCCATACGAGATCTTGTAGAAAGCTGGGTTCAGTGAAGTTGAAATCTTAACTCTTTCAGCCTGTTTTGCCAGTACACTGGCTTTTGGGGTGGGGGGGGGGCCCTTCTAAAATTAGTCCGTTTCTTGTAGTTAGAGTTTTTAAAGTTATTTCTAAAAACAAAAATAGTAAAAAGAAACGAAACCTTCCTTTTTTAAGCGTCTTTATGCAATAACCTGGATTGTTTTTGTTTTTTTTTGTTTTAATAATATTTTAATTAGCGTGTTGCTTAGCAAACATAAACAAACATGGATGCTATGCCTGGATGCAGTAGTGTTAGTGGTAGGCCTAAAAGATTAGCGGTAGCACAAGCTACTCAATTGTTTTTAGCTTTAGAAAGTTCTAGTGATAGTGATAGTGAAGATGATTCCACATATTTGCCAGAAAATCATGGTGTAGATGATAACATTGTGAAGAAGAAAAGAGCTAGATATGATGATACTGTGGTTGACTCAGATTCTGACAGTGATAGTGGCAGTGAAACTAACAATGATGGGACTGGTATTATTGCTACAATTCCAGAACCAGATGATTTTAGACCTAGAACTAGTGGTAATAATGATGGGTGGTAATGGGAGAGGGTTGCTGACAATTGTCCTGTCAGTACTGCCAATACATTTAGAATGTCCCAGCCTTCTAAAAGTGGAGTCAATTCTGAGTTAGATTTGACAAGAGATTCTACACCATTTGATGTTTTTACCAGGCTTGTAGATGGTTGTATCATGACATTTTTAGTTGATAGCATAAATGATTATGCTAAAATTGTGATTCAAAAACACAATCCTCCTACTGTCAGGTCCACTTTTAATAATTGGACAGACACAAATGTTGCAGAAATGTACAAGTTTCTCGCAGTTTTTATTTCGATAGGTCTACAAAACAAAAAGTCTGTCAGGGACATTTGGTCTAATAAGACATATATTATCATGGTTTAATACCATGTTTACAAGAGCTAGATTTGAGCTCTTGTTCTTTAGCATGATGCATGTAGGTGAAGCGGTCTCGGTCGGTAAGGATAAAGTTGAACCCTTCGTAAAGATGATGTGTTCAAATTTTCAAAAGGCATTTTATCCTTATGAGGAGGTTGCTATTGATGAGATGGTGATAGGATTTAAAGGCAGGTTTGGACCATTACAGTACAACCCTAGTAAGCCTGAAAAGCACCACATACAAAATTATGGCCTGTGTGATAGCAGTACAGGTTATGTAATAAATCTTATCACTAAATATGGAAGTGACCCTTCTTACTCAGACTCATCAAACAGTATTACCAGCCATGCAGTCAAAATATTTGATACTCTTCTACAACCACTTCAAAGTGGGCATCATATTTTTGCTGATAGATATTATACATCAACAGATCTCTTGGAATATCTAACTCAGAAAAGATTTTATTATACTGGAACAGTCAACTTGGCTAGGAAAAATTTCCCTGCCGAGCTCAAGAAGCAAAAGCTGCGTCACAGAGAAACTCAATTTTACAAGTGTGTGGGCAATATAGGTGCTCTTTGTGTGGCATGGCAGGATAAGAAAGCTAAGAAGCCTTGCATTATGGTGTCCACAAAATCCACCAATCGCATCATGAATGTGCAACAGAAGCGCAGTGTTGTCGAGAAGCCAGAAATGGTTCACGACTACAATAGGATGATGAATGGTTCACGACTACAATAGGATGATGAATGGTTCACGACTACAATAGGATGATGAATGGTTCACGACTACAACAGGATGATGAATGGTTCACGACTACAATAGGATGATGAATGGTTCACGACTACAATAGGATGATGAATGGTTCACGACTACAATAGGATGATGAATGGTTCACGACTACAATAGGATGATGAATGGTTCACGACTACAATAGGATGATGAATGGTTCACGACTACAATAGGATGATGAATGGTTCACGACTACAATAGGATGATGAATGGTTCACGACTACAATAGGATGATGAATGGTTCACGACTACAATAGGATGATGAATGGTTCACGACTACAATAGGATGATGAATGGTTCACGACTACAATAGGATGATGAATGGTTCACGACTACAATAGGATGATGAATGGTTCACGACTACAATAGGATGATGAATGGTTCACGACTACAATAGGATGATGAATGGTTCACGACTACAATAGGATGATGAATGGTTCACGACTACAATAGGATGATGAATGGTTCACGACTACAATAGGATGATGAATGGTTCACGACTACAATAGGATGATGAATGGTTCACGACTACAATAGGATGATGAATGGTTCACGACTACAATAGGATGATGAATGGTTGCGACAGGGCAGACCAAATGCTCTCTTATTATTCTGTGCATTCTAGAAAAAGCATGAAATGGTGGAAGAAAGTCTTCTACTGGATATTAGAAATTGCACAGATTAATGCCCTCATCATTTATAATGCCACACAAGGTTACATGTGACCAGCCTTCAAAAAAGCTTTCTTTAACAAAATTTAAAGAAACTGTAATTCATGGTTTAGTTAATGCTGCCACTGCACTGGGTGATGTTCCCAGACAGGTGAAAGTGAAGACTGTTAAAGCTGATAGCAAAATAGCACCTGGGCCTCATCTTGTTCATTATGAAGAGAATGATCGCCCTTGTGTCTATAGCAAGAGTCAATCACAACGGAAGCGCACTAGATTCTTATGCTCGGGTTGCCCGTCGCAACCTCGGCTCTGTGTGAAACATTGTTTTCGTCTATACCATGAGGATCTGGCAAAACAATAGCATTCGAGTAGTGGCAGTGGCATCAATGTTATGTAAATAAATGTATATATATATACATATATGTGTGTGTGTGTAAAAAGTAAATATTATTCCCATTTAACTGGATATTGTTTTCTGCCAAAAATGATTTCCAATTGGATTTAAAACTCTACGCGTCTAAAGTAATATCTGTTTTATAATCTTCACTGCATGTTGAAGTGTTGTATATCAAATTATTCAGAAATAAATCTTCTTTCTAATTAATAAAAAGTATTTAGTCAAAATGGTCAATACAAAAAAATAAAGAGTATATATTGATGTTATTGCAAAGAAAAAAAATCTGCGAAAAAAAATTGACTATGATATAAGACATGAAATTACAAATTATTTACATGTAAGAGAATAATGAAAGGGTAAAAATGAATTCTTATGCATATCTATGTAGTTTGATATATAATTTGTGGTGACTGTAATAATAAAGAAATAAAAAAAAGTTATTTTATAATAGATATGGAAAAAAAAAGTAGTTTAATTAAAATTTATGCGATTTAGAAAAAAAAATTAATTAAAATAAATAAGCAAGAAATTAGGAAAAAAAAACTTAATTTATGTTTATCAAAATAAATTTACTTTAAAAAGAGTACAAAATATACTCTTTTCAAGCAATTTTATACATATTTTATGTATAACAAACCTAGACAAAAAATATTTTTTTACTCTTTTATTTTCTTCCATCCTATTCAACCTGTAAAATCATCTATACAAATTAAATAAACTACAAAAAGATTTAAAAAGTTGTGTTGGTGAAGATCTTTGCTTTAATTTGATATATAACTTTATTTATCTGTGATGTACCGTTTATGAGATAAAAAATATTTCCATAACCCTATTGTAAACAAAAACTGGTAGCCATTTTGGCCCGCATCCATTGCTATTTTAGCAGCAGGCTGAAAGAGTTAATGTAGGCGAGAAGAACTAGGGCACTAATCACTATCTCTGTAGAAAAAAAATAAGAGTAATTGTAGGCTACATTTATGCTTGGTTCAAATATTTTCTAAATACAAAGCTTATGTCAACTCACACTGTCTGTCTGGTAAAAAGTTTGCACACCCAATCTTCGATCAAGTTGAAAGTTTGCACAATTATTTCTTGTGCCTGACAAAACAATAATCAATTTAAAACAAGGTTACAAAAGACAGTTTGTGTGGAAACACAAACTCAAAATCGGCCCCCGAAGTGGTCCACCCAGTCAGGCTTCAATATTTTCAGAAAGAACATCCGAATGAAATTATATCAAAGACACATGAGAGATAAGAATGGAGAATGAAGGTAAACAGATCTTGTGTAGTGCCCCAACGGTCCAGCAGATCAAAGGGTAGGTGAAAGTGAATGTTAAGTTAGGTGTGAACCTGGCCTAACTAGTTCCCCTTTCAGACCTTGTGGCCTATAGCCTACTAATGTCAGGTACCAATTAGACCTGAGCGGACTCAGAGGCGCCCAAAGATTTTAAAGTTGAAAATCCCAGTCTTCACCAGGATTCGAACCCGGGACCCTCGGTTCGGAAGCCAAGCGCTTTACCGCTAAGTTACCGCGCCTCCCCTGGCCTAAGTGATGTCTTATAATTGTTCTAATTGTTTTGAAAAGGCTCAATCAATTCTTTGAATCCTCATAGAACCACAGAGAATTAAGTAAGCTAAAAGCATACAATTGTGCTAAACAAAGGTAATCTATACACATATTTCTCATCGCACAGATTTATTATTGTTAGTGTAGATCAGGGGGTGGGCAACCTTTTTCTACCGAGGGCTGCATTAAAAAAAATTTGGGGACTAGGGGGCCGCATAAATATATTTTTTTTGTCCCTTCCGATCGAGGAGCCAATTAACAAGAGTTAGCAATATGTTGAACTAATTTTACGAATAATATTTTACATTTTGTTATTTTCTTTTTACATCACAACATTTCACAACAAATGTGCAGTTGTACTTAATGTGAAGTATTGAGGTGTTTACTCTCGTGCTTAATGTTCCGAAACTGTACAACTAGCTTACTAGTTTTTTCTTGTGACTGCTGTCTAATTACTGTCAGTGAGCATCGACCTGATCTAACACTTGATAATTTTCAAATAAACGGAAAAAAACTTGTTCCGAATAATGTGATAGTTTATCAGCAAAGTTTTCTTAAGTGTGGGCATACAGCTTCTGGCAGTCATGAAACTTCCCTGGAAGAACTCACTGAAACTTCTATTTCAGGTCATAATTTGCTTGGAGGTATGTCATCTGGAGCTGAATCAGCTTCTGCATTAAATGGTAAGCTGAGGGTATAGAAAACTAGTTCCAAGTTCTTGACGTCTTAAAATTTTGCTTTCAAATTCCACAATGAAGGAATTCAAATAAGTCTTCTACTTTCAACCATTTCAATAAAAATAGTTTCACCTTTCAGCTATGGAAAATGACGAAACCTGATTTGATTTCACTTGCTGGCTTTGAGAAATGGTATAAATTTGTTTAAAAGTATTAAAGATGCACATACATGTAATTAGCAAACAAAATATAACAATGTTCCTATTGATAAACATGAAGTTTGTCTTCCACTTTTCGTTAGAAATATTAATAACAAAGTCACAATGTCCTTCAATGAACCTAACTATTTCTTCCTTGAGATTCCATATTCTTCTAGGCCAGCGGATACTACTGTTTAACTGAACATCGGAATGGTTTGTTTCCAAATCTTCAAGTACTTCTCAGAACTGCCAGTCAAGGCCGGCTTTAGATAATTGGAGGCCCCTTGACAAAGTGAATTAGTTGGCCTCAAATATTAAAAAAAAAAGCGACAACAGTAAAATTATTCAATTTATTAAAAACCTATTGTACTTCAACAATAACATTGAGGACACGTTTCTTCTCTAAATAATACACTGCAATACCATAGGGGTCCCTCACTAACAAGGGGCACTAAGCAGTTTGTCTATGCCTAAATCCGGCCCTGTGCCAATAATAAGATTATTGAGATATCAATCCCAACAATGTATTAGATATTCAATTCTGCTTTGTGTAAACTTACCCATTATGAATTTATGATTGGAATATTGTTCTTTATTTTATTAAAAAATCTGTTTTTCTCAGTCAAAGCACGGGCTTGTTTGTTGTTACACTTGCCATCTTGTTCCAACCCAAGCCAACACTGTCAACACAGTTCTTTAGAGCATTGGATAACTACTGGCCTGAGTTTGTGTCTTTGACTGAATGTTTCGAAATATTGCCATTAAGAATAATTTTCGTTTACTATAAACTTTCTAGAATGACATGTAGAGACAATATTTATTTAGCCTCTTCATCATAAGTGATAGTATTTAGTATTTGTCAAACTGAACTGAGTGAGTCTGCAGAGAAAGCCAGCTCTATTTTGTCTAACTTATTTGCTTAACTGCAATTCGTAGTAAATCCTTTAGTATTAAGGAGTTTGCCGAAATAATTTGTCCAGAAAAGGTAAAAGCATTCAAAGAAATAGCTTTAATTAGGAACACTGTGGCAGATAGAATAAATGGCATGATAGTCAGCTATCGTGAACAATTAAAGAATATAATAACTGATTTTGAATTCATAGGCTCTTGATGAATCAGCTGATGTAATGGGTGTAGGCACAGTTGGCTTTATTCATAAGGCCTGTAACAGAAATTTTGAGATACACGAGGAACTTCTTGAGCTCTGTTCGATGCATAACACCACAGCAAGCGAGGATGTTTTTGAGAAACAGGAGGTCATATTACAGTACAATCTACCATAGGTAAAGCTAGCTAGTCTAACAATGGATGGCGCACCAACCATGATGATATGAAATGGTTTTGATGCAAAGCTGCTTACAAAAATAAGAGAGGCTGATGCTTATTTTAAATTTGCTAATTTTCAGTGTATCATCCACCAAAAAGCATTATGCTCAAAGTAATTACAATTCCAACATGTAAAAAGACCGGTTTCAGTCGGTCTCAATTTTATTCGTGCTCGTGGCTTAAATCATCGCCCATGTTCAATGTTTCTGGATGACATTGGACACAAGTCCGCTGTCTCTCCAGTTATAGAGTATTGAAGAGATTTTTTGCACTACGTGAGGAAATTGTATTGTTTCTGAACAAGAAAGGTGAGCCCGTTGAACAATTCCAAATTGCCACATGGGTTCAGAATTTGGCATTTGCAGTTGATCTCACTGGTTACCTGCAAGACTTGAATTTGAAACTTCAAAGTAAAGAAAACATTGTCATAACTGCGTGTAATCATGTGAAGTGTTTTCAAGCAAATTACGACTGGATAAACCAAATGTGAAGAGAAAATCTTGTTCGCTTCTCCACGTGTCAGGAACTAAAAAGATTAAATACGGCTACAACTTTTGGTAAATATGTCCTACACCTGGAATTGCTATTAGATGCTTCCACTGGCCGTTTTCGTGACTTCATTTCATACGAGCAAGAATTTTAGTTGTTTGTGTCTCCACATTCATTGGCTACTTAAAATGCTGCTGGTAAATGCTGATAGAATAGCAGTCAGATTCTTTGTTGAAAGCCAATTTTTATAGAAGTGGTTGTGCCAAAATTTTAGTTATTTACCTGAACTGTACTTTGAATTGCGGAAATTTGCAGCCAGAATCCTTGCTAAGTTTGCAAGCACAGATCTCTGTGAGCAGTTCTTTTCCATACTGAAAGCTACATAAACACCTCACCGTTCGAGATTATCTGATCAAAATTTGTCATCAGTGATGAAAGTGTCAGTGGCCAACAAACTTCAACGTGACATTATTAAACTTGTATCCCAGATGTCGAGCATCAGGACAAAGATCAGAGTCATTTTTAATGACCTAATAGTTTTACACATTTAGCTAACTAAGGGACAGGTATTTTTTTTTATTAATTATTGTATTCTGTTGTATTGTTTCTAATTTACATAAAACTAGTAGACTGTTTTGCAACTGATTTTTGGCTGCGGCACCTCAGATCATAGGTCATAGGTCATTTTTTAATGTGGCATATACACCTTAGTGAGTTTGACATGCCTGTTATACAACATGACATTTTAGTTCACAACCAAAGATCAGATAGTTCTAGATAGTGTCCCTACTCAGTCAGCGCTGCGTGGCCCATTAGTCTACGACCTACGTTGTGTTTAGACGGTGTTCCGGCAATGCACTCCCAAAATGTGTCCCCCTACATGCGCAGGTGTCCGCCAGACCAGCAACCCATTTCATAATATTTTGTTGACATGTCAATAAAAAACAAAACGTTAGTGCGGTCAGGACGTCGGGTCAGAGTGTCAAGCAATGTGGTGAAGATATGACCTTATTATGCTGCAGCCTGACCTCCTCCTGCACACGAACACCATGTAGCTATCCACGCAGATATCCACACACATTCTCAAGCGTATTGCCCGGCAGCGCCTTGGCGTCAGTGACCCACAGTCAGTAGTCAGAATCTGCTGAAGACATATAATAAAAACACAAATTAAATCGTTAATATATATATATATATATATATATATATATATATATATATATATATATATATATATATATATATATATATATATATACTAGACATATGTTACCCGCGACCCGCGGGTCTTTATTTGCGCATTACTTTCGATATAGTCACTGAGAGTGTTTTGTAACAATTAAACGAAATAATAATGTAATAAGTAAAGCGAATGTGTCAATGTAAAAATGCTGTGAATGAAGCTATCAAATCAAAATAGCTAATAGGCTTAAATCTTTTTTTTTTCAAATTAAAACATTTGCTTATAGGCCTACATATATTTGATTAAAATTTGAGATGAATAGACTAAATTTTGTATGTTCATGTGTATAAAGTAGATATTGAGGTAGACATAGATCTAAATTTACACTAATCTAGAGTTAAAAATTGGCTTTTATAGAGTTCATTCTGTGCTGAGCATGCGTGAACTTTTTTTCATGAATGAATATAGGCCTATCTCAACACAGCTACGCAGCTTTAGCGAACAGCGAACGAATGTATTAAAAATGCTTTAGAAAAACAAACTTGAATGTTAATTTGATTAAAATATTAAATGAATGGACAATAATTAGTATGTTTATGTGTTAAAGCATAAAACTATCTTTGCGAAAAGAAGTTTTATCATCTTAGAGTTCAATAAGAGTTTAAGACCTAGCTCTAGGAATAGACTCAGTAGAGAGATGTGTTAATGTGTAACCATTTGGTAATAGTAATGTCTAATGAAAGAATGTTCGCCAGGAAATCTGTAGTCACAGATATCAGGTACTAATTTATGTAAAAAATGCTTTTGAATAATCTAGTGCAGGGGTCGGCAACCTTTCGAGTCGGAAGAGCCAAAAATTAGAATTTACAAAATTTTAAAGTTTTTAAAGAGCTACAACATTTTTTCTTGCCAACAATAAATAGTACTCACACACTCTTTTTAAACTTTTTATTCCTATATGTATAGTGTTTTTCAATACAAATTGGATAATATTTATGGCGTTATTAGATACTTATTTTTAATTTGGTAACAACTAAAGCATTTTAATATTTACTTACAACACCAACTTGAACTTCACTAACAAACAATTGAGCAAACCAATTCAATTGGAACGATGGCTTTGCAAGGTTTTAGAAAGTTTGGATAGATTAGGCTCATAGCTTGTTGTTTTTAGTTTCAAAGACAACTCTAAATTTTCATTTGTATGTTGGCTTCTTACTTTACTTTTAATTACATTTATACAAGAGAACGCCTTCTTGCACGACCCAAAGATGTAGCAATCTGGAAGACTATTCAACTCATCAACTCTCGGCATTTCTTTGAAAGCTGTTCACTTTTGTTGCGTTACGTACACACATTTTTGGACCTCCAACACTTCCAACTTGATTTTCAGCTCTAAATTTTCCACCCCACAAAACTTTTACTTTTTAAATCGAGCAATAGCATTTCTAGAGATTGTGACAAGTCGGATTAAGATATTGGCCGTTTTGGGTGTCTAGGGGATTTTATAGTTTGAGAATCCTTACTTGCACATATAAACTACAAGCACAGCGTTATAATGCAGGCAACAAATACTATATTTTAGATGTAAAATTATGTACAGTTTATTATACAAAGGATAATTAAAAGGTAAAATGCTGTACAGATGCTAGAATGGGATCTAGCGTATTTACATTAGGAGACTATCATCATCAGATATTAGAACCAAGTGGTCTGAGTGTCATTAGGCTGGTTGCTTAGCTTTTGGTCCTGTGCTGCACTGGTGAGACTGGTGTGGCTGATACTGATGCTGTCTGCTGGTGGGCTGGCGTAGTGGATCCAGGCTCCGTGTGCAGTCCAACTTGTATGGTTGCAGAGCTAAGCTGCGTCTACCAATCAGTTAGGCCAGTGACGAGTCTGTGGCTAGCGTTGTTACTTGGACTCTTGAGGGATGAGTAGGTCTGATGTCTACAGATCTGGTGCCAGCAAATCTGCTATCAGCTTTAGGTTGCTAAGATTTCAGGCGTGTGTAGCCTATAGATAAAAGCTGCAACGATATGATGTATGCGTCGGTTTAGCCATAATGATAACACTGGGAGGTAGATGCCTTTCCGTGAAGGACATCTTCAGACTGATGTATAGAAACCATAAGCTAGTTTCATATTTATCAAAGGGACCTAACAAATGAATATAGTGTCCCATCAAGGGAGATAACAATAATAATGGGGACTCCCATAAAGGGAAATAACAAACAGTGATAAGTGATTTATGATAAGTAATACAAGTGTCGTTCACCAATCACGGTGAGTAGCAAGTACCTATATCGCTTAGATAAATGAGATGGAAGGGGAAGGGGAGATCAACGTCTGATACTCGCCCATGCTCTCACATAAGTAAACATAGAGCATAAGTAAATACATACTCAGTAATAAGACATGTTTACGGAAATGCTTTGATAACTCCCTGCCAAGGAATTAATCAATGATAATATATTAAAAGCTCGTGCCGAGAGCTAATATATCAGAGTTGAATTAATAATAGTTAAAGAGCTAAATACATCTGGTAAGAATTGTTAATAGACTCTAGTCCAGATGGCTTGAACATTTAGCCACAAAGTCATGATAAAAAAATATAAGTATACAGTAATCTACTTACATTATCCATGATAAGAATGCACAAATATATACACAAATAATGTAGTAATAAATGCACAAATACATTACTAAGTAAAATGGTTCTTAAGCACTTTACTAAGTTACATACCACCAATCCAAAGTGAAATAAGGGAATGAAAATAGTGTAGAGCTCAAGCAAGAGATAGATGTGCTCCCTGTGGGCTCTCCAGCGTGAATGAGATCGGACGATGAAGTTTGTCCATATACACGTGGATAAAAGGGGGGGGGGTGAGTGGCGGGAGATAGGTGCAAAGGTGGTCTAGACTATTTGACGTCTTTGACAAAGGGGGTCCACGCTTGACCGTGACGGCGTTTCCGGGAGATAGACATTGCGCGAAGGCGCGAGTTGAAAGTCCAGGAAATCAGCCCAGGCGGTCAGGTGGATTATGGAGGGGAGATTACCAGAGCTCGGCATATCAAAGGAAGATTATACCTTGATAATGGCTAGTGCTAGACGAACAGCGTTGCCCGAGGCGTTAAGTTGAAAGGGTACTTTGAAGTGACCAGCCGCTCCCGGAAAAGGGGGGGGGGTCAACGGATGTTTGCCACGATAGATGGAGGGAGTGTAATCTTGTCAAGAGTCTAGTGTGACACGTGTCAAAGTGGGGATAGTAAAATGTGACATCGATGCCAAAGGGGTGGGGTTGGATTGGAGGGGTGGTGGCTGTGTTTTTAGCGCTTGATTGGCTAAATTAATAAAATTGATGATTAATAGCGAGTAAATAAATTAATTAAATGCTTAGACCTGAGTGATATCTTGAGTGAGCTAAAACGGTTCGTCACAGAGATCCAGTCTCAATTTCAGATGGATTAATGTGGATTTCGTTACTATTTGTGTTGAAATGGTGTACCAGGAATGCTAGAATAGTTTTGTTGGTTTTGAACTGCTCAAATTTATCAAGAAATTCATCTTAGATTTTTTTATAACAGTGCTGAAGTAATTCATGTCAAAAGTTGTACTGATTTTATCGCGATACTGTTTTAAGAATTGAAAATGAAGTAACTTGCCGCTCTGAATATCTTCAGCAAAAATTTTTTTTCTTCAAAACAAAACAATTCGGCTGGGTTTTACTTTAGATTCAGCTCATTTAATTTCGATGCTATATCCAAATGCTTGCAACCATTGTCGTTCTCTAATTCAGGGTGATTAATGCCTTCATCATTTTGGAATGTATTTATTTCATTCAAGCACAAAGCAAAACGTTTCAACCTTTGGAAAGCAATCGGACTTTGTTGGGAAGAAGGAGGTCGGGATACTGAATCTCCATTTCCTTTAAGAAGTCTTTAAGCTGACGACGGTAGAGTGCTTTTGTCAACATGCTGTTAACAATCTTGATGACCAAATTTATGACCTCAACTATTTCGGCCGAAAATGTTTGGGCACAAAGCGCTTCTTGGTGTATTTTGCAGTGAAACGAAAGAATTTCGCGGTTTATTTTGCTCCGAAGAATCGTTGTTGCCCCTTTATTTTTTCCTGTTATAGCCTACTTCTGGCTCCATCAGATGTTATTGAAACGATTTTATTTAAAGCGATCTTAATGTCTTCAAGGTATTTTTGCACGGCATGAGCTATATTTTCTCTTCTTGTTTGTCACGAGAGTTGTAGCAATCCTAGAGTTTCTTATTTTGGACAACTTGTGCCGTGTCTTTATGTCGCAAGACTCATCTATAGCAAGTGATAAGACAGAAGAAATTTGGATATCTACCGCCTGCAAATATGTTACATTTGAAGACAATTGAACTATTCTATCTTGTTCTGTATAAGCGGATAGTGGCAAATCTTTTTTTATTTTTTTTAAATTTCTGGTTCGCTTTTGAAATCATGAATCAGTTCTTCAGATGCATGTATGAAGCAGTCTTTCACATACTCATCATCTATAAATGGTTTGCCTTTTCCCGCAATTTCTAGTGGTACCGCTAAGCTCGCCATATTAGCATTACTTGTACATTGCTTCTAACATTGAGAAGATAATCGCTTCTAACTCATTGACTTGAAACAACAAACTATTTTGTAACAGCCAAAGAACGTGATGATGATGCTAATTCGTCTTGCGTCGAAAGCGAATTAAAACCTACATAGAAACATCCGACGACGGCCGAGAGCTTCCGATGGACTGACAGCAGTGACGACGCGTGTAATGGGGGAGGGATGTGGTGTAAAGCTAACATAAGTGGCTAAGAGACATAATCAGTGCATAATTCTCGTTAAAATATTCAGAACTATTTGAAAAAATGTTTCGATAAAATAAATAAATAATATTTGCGTATTGAACTAAAGAGCCGCAGCTTCACACCCAAAGAGCCGCATGTGGCTCGCGAGCCGCAGGTTGCCGACCCCGGATCTAGTGGATTTGATTTAGATGTATGTTAAACGTAGCTAATGATCCTTTCACGTTATTTCTCTTTCGCTACGAAAATAAAATTAGTTTTGCGAAAATGGGTTTACCCGAAGTCGATACATTCTTATCTATTAAAAACGAAAAGAGCGATAGCTTTGTTAAATGAATGGGATTATAAAGTGACCAATTAAACGAAATAATTTTTAGTACGCGATTCATGAATGAATATAGATCTAGGCCTATCTCAACTCGGCTTAACAGCTTTCGTAGCCGAATGTAGCTTTAGAAAACCAAATTTGAATGTTTATTTGATCAAAATATGAAGTGAATGGACTTTAATTAATATGTTTATGTGTTAAAGTATAAAACTATCTGTCCGAAGAGAAGTTTTATCATCTTAGTGTTGAATTAGAGTTTTAAATCTAGGGATGGGATTATAAAGTAACAATTAAACGAATTAATATTTAGTACGTGATTCATTACGTTAGGCTATTGTCTAATGAAAGAGTGTTCGTCAGGAAATCTGTAGACACAGATATAAGGAACTAATTTATGTAAAAAAATGCTTTTGAAACACAAAATCGAAGGTTAATTTTATTATATAATGAAATTAAGGGATCTTCTTTTGTATTTTCATGTGTCAAAGTAAAAAACTATCTGCGCAAAGTGTATTTCTTAAAATTAGATCTAGGTCTAAATCCTTTCTATCTTTTCTCATGTCAACATTGTAGACATGGCCTAGATCCATAAAATACTATAGCTGTAATAGAGTCGGACAACTTTATTTTTTTTGAGGGTCTTAAGTTTGTTTTAGGGCTACAATACATACACTACGGTCTAAGTTGGTACCCAAGGAACATTCCTGCCTAGTTTTATCAAGATTGGTCAAGCGGTTTTGATGTCTATAAGTAACATACATCCATAAATACATACATACATACCCCTCACATTCTACTTTATAATATAGATATACTAGACATATGTTACCCGCGACCCGCGGGTCTTTATTTGCGCATTACTGTCGATATAGTCACTGAGAGTGTTTTGTAAACAATTAAACGAAATAATAATGTAATAAGTAAAGCGAATGTGTCAATGTAAAAGTAGTGTGAATGAAGCTATCAAATCAAAATAGCTAATAGGCTTAAATCCATTTTTTTCAAATTAAAACATTTGTTTGTAGGCCTACATATATTTGATTAATTAAAATTTGAGATGAATAGACTTAATTTTGTATGTTCATGTGTTACAGTATAAAGTAGATCTTTAGGTAGACATAGATCTAGATCTAGACTAATCTAGAGGCTTTATAGAGTTCATTCTGTGTTGCGCATGCGTGACCTTATTTTCATGAATGAATATAGGCCTATCTCAACACGGCTACGCAGCTTTATTTAGCGAACAGCGAACGAATCAAGTTTCTTCTCTTTCGCTACGAAAGTAAAATTAGTTTTGCGAAAATGGGATTACCCGAAGCCGATACATTCATATCTATTAAAAACGAAAAGAGCGATAGCTTTATTAAATGAATGGGATTATAAAGTGAACAATTAAACGAAATAATTTTTAGTACGCGATTCATGAATGAATATAGATCTAGGCCTTTAACTCGGCTTCGCAGCTTTCGTAAACGAATGTAGATTTAGAAAACCAAATTTGAATGTTTATTTGATCAAAATATGAAATGAATGGACTTTAAATTAATATATTTATACATTAAAATAGTTAAATTAGAGTTTTAGATCTAGGGATGGTATCATAAATTGAACAATTAAACGAAATAATTTTTAGTACGCAATTCATGAATGAATATAGATCTAGGCCTATCTCAACTCGGCTTCGCAGCTGTCGTAAACGAATGTAGCTTTAGAAAACCAAATTTGAATGTTTATTTGATCAAAATATGAAATGAATGGACTTTAATTAATATGTTTATGTGTTAAAGTATAAAACTATCTGTGCAAAGAGAAGTTTTATCATCTTAGAGTTGAATTAGAGTTTTAGATCTAGGGATGGGATTATAAAGTAAACAATTGAACGAATTAATTTTTAGTACGCGATTCATTACGGTATTGTCTAATGAAAGAATGTTCGTCAGGAAATCTGTAGTCACAGATATAAGGAACTAATTAATGTAAAAAATGCTTTCGAAACACAAAATTGAAGGTTAATTTTATTATATAATGAAATCAATGGATCTTCTTTTGTATTTTCATGTGTCTAAGTAAAAAACTATCTGCGCAAAGTGTCAACATTGTAGACATGGCCTAGATCCATAAAATACTATAGCTGTAATAGAGTCGGACAACTTTATTTTTTATACATACATCCATACATACATACATACATACATACCCCTCACATTCTACTTTATAATATATATATATATATATATATATATATATATATATATATATATATATATATATATATATATATATATATATATATTAGATATAGATAGATAGATAGATATATTTAGCGAAAAAACATCAAAAGCATTAAAAATCTTGAAGTTCAAAATCAGTATCGACTGGGAACCGTCGGTTCGGAAGTCAGGTGCTTTAGCACTCAACCACAAATCCTCTTTTGCATTTTGCAGCCATTACGCCTTTACGTAGCATATAGATCCGTTACGTAGCATATAGATCCGTTATGTAGCATATAGATCCGTTACGTAGCATATAGATCCGTTACGTAGCATATAGATCCGTTATGTAGCATATAGATCCGTTACGTAGCATATAGATCCGTTACGTAGCATATAGATCCGTTATGTAGCATATAGATCCGTTACGTAGCATATAGATCGGTTATGTAGCGTAGAAAAGTAGCCGTATTCTAGCATAGATATGTAGCCGTAATGTGATATATCCATCTAACCTGTGCGTAGTATATACGTCTAGCCTGTATGTAGCATATATAAGTATAAGAATGTAGACTTTACGTTGCATATCGATCTTATCTTCTTATCTTATATGATACAGACGTTCCTTCAAAAAAAAAAAAAAAGATGATGATTACGTCCTACGCGTCATGCATTTAGCCATGCATATTAACTCCGCCAAGTCACTGGTTTTCATGGCTAGCTCAGGCAACCCATTCCATGCTCTAATAGCGCTAGGGAAGAAGGAGTATTTGTACAGCTTTAAATAACTCTAAGCTTGGAGTAGCGTTGAAAATAGCTAATAAAAGCCCAAGAGAGTTAAAACTATAATAAGAAATGTTAATCCAGATAATACTTGAAAATATTTTGAGATCGCCTGGTGCTAAAAGGTTCAAAACTAAAAATTCGGAGTTTAGTTTTTGTCCATTTATATGGAATCCAATATATATGGCGTTTTATATTTGAAGCATTGTGAATTGTGGGTATTTATCTTATACACTTTTTTAACTTGTGATATTAAAATATTCAATTTTCTAGAGCGGATTTCAATGACCTTCATACATTGAAGTTTTTGGAAGGAGTTAATGTTCTTTAAGGTTACTATAGAAATGCAGAATTATATAATTACTATTAACCATGAAACATTAGTGTCACGCTGACATTTTCTATAGGGCATGTAGACCTGTAAAGGTCAGGTGGAATATTCGAATCACAAGAATCTAGATTTACACTTAATTCTATATATCCATTTTACAAAACAAATCACTTGTTTGTCTGTCTGTCTGGTAAAAAGGATGCACACGCCATTACTCCGACACCCAAAATCGTGACAAGCTGAAAATTTTGCACAATTATTTCTTTTACCTGATAACACAAGAATCAATAAAAAAACAAAACAATTAGTTAATTAACTATTGATAATTAATTATTTTGTTCGTATCTCGAACAAGGGAAAGATCACATCGTATTGAGAAAAATAAAAGCATTATATAGCGGCTAAACAAAAACAATTGGTATAAATATTTCTAATCGCATATATTTATTGTTGTTAGTCTAGTTCTATTATAAATTCATGAGATGACTGATCCAAACTAATCGATACCATTATCCTTCGTATAAGCTTTGTGTTTAAAAAATATATTTTGTTATTGTTTTTGTTATTTGGTTTCATTTTCCAAACTCTTTCAACATTCCCTTTTTTTTTTCCCTCACTCTCTTCATCCCTCTTCAACTCTCTCAATATCGCACCCACTTTCCATATTTCTTTTCCTCTCTCTCTCTCTCTGTCTCAGCCTGTCTCTCTCTCTGCCTGTCTCTTTCTCTGCCTGTCTCTCTCTCCCTCTCTCTCTCTCTCTCTCTCTGCCTGTCTCTCTCTCTCTCTCATCTCTCTCTCATCTCTCTCTCTGCCTCTCTCTCTCCCCCTCTCTCTCTTTCTGTCTCTCCGTCTCTCTCTCTCTCTCTCTCTAACACATACAAATCGTAATTAATACCGAATTTCCGTTTCTAAAAATGAAATATATCATCACAATGTCAACTTCTTCCCTTCATAATTCATTCCCTTACTTACATATACACCTACGCATTTCAAACACACACAATTGATATTTACACACATATATATGCACGTTTATGCATAGGGTTAGGGTTTAGTGGGCGTTAGGGTTAGGGTTTGGAAAAAAATCGCCCCCCCCCACTCCAAAGTTTTGTATCCGCTAGTGACTTGAACACTTAAGACAAAACAATAATCAAAATTGGTAATCCAATGTATATGTTATATCATAAAATATATCTTTACAACCTATTTAAATGCGAAATACAAAATGGATGTTTGTTAAGAAAAACAATTTTATTCTTTTCTGTAATACAATATTTTGTTGAGATCAACATTTTTTTAATACCATGAAACAGAAAAAAAAGATAAGATTAGTAATAATAATAATAACAATAATAATACATTGATATTTAATACGTATCTCATAGGCTTCTAAATAATAGTCTGTATCCCATAAGCTGGTGATTTGTATTTTACGTTGTGAAATATTAGGGTGCTTACCGACTGTCTTTTGTCTTTATATGTAGCTACATCACTTTCTTGTAGACTGTAGGCTGTGCAATAGAAATATACAATAGTTTACAGTATACAAAAAGGTTTTATTCAGTATCAAAATAGAACTAATTGGTTTCGCACGATTTCCAATACAATATACATGCACTCGAGGGGCTGAGGTTGGGGGTCAAAGGTTATGAAAACATTGAAGTGTAGTTAAAAAGAACAACCTTTAAGCCTTACGATCTATAGGGCAGATTATGTAAAGGTGGCCACGGTTAACGAGAGTGTCATGTGGCCAGCACAATGACCAACCGCCTTTACGTTCCCTTTACTAATGTCAGGTACCCTTTAGAGCTGGTTGGACTTTGAGAAATTAGAAATTAATAATCCTAGTTTTTACAAGGATATGAACACGGGACTCCTTGTTTGGAAGTCAAGAGTTTTATCACTCAACCACTTCGACTCCATGAATACATTGAACATAGTATTAAAAATCAACAACATTTCTCCCTTTCAGATTCTTGCGATGCATATGGAAGCGATTGCAGAACTCATTTGCTTCAATATTGGACAATAAATGAGAATGTTAAAAAATATGTCAGCATAACGACCAGCTGCTTTCTACTTTTCAAACAAATGTAATAAAAATTAAAGTTATGTGTACTTTAGGGAATTCTAAAACGTCTCCACGTTCAAAATCCCAGTATTCACCAAGATTCAAACTCGAAACATTCAAATTGGAAACTTAAGTCTTCACCACTCGGCCACCACAAGCTAGATAAAACGTAAAAAGGAAGAGATTTATTTTTTCGTACAAAGTAGTCGTCACTTTTTGTTTGACTCAGATTTGTGCTCACCATAATGTAAACATCATTTAGAACAATGTCACCAGACTATCACTTTGTTTGCATGTTGTTTCAGAGTCCTCTAGAGCGTTTCCTCCCGACCCATGTCCCCTAATCCCAGGAGTCACTTGTTGCTGCCTCGATGAATGCAGATGTTCTTGATCGACCCTTAAACCCCGATGGTTGAGCTGTAGGCAATGACGTCAAGGATAGTAGAACATCAAGAGACTGTTCTCGTCTGCACAGCGTGAACAGGATGTCATTTTGCTTTCTAAAATGGTACAGTAATATTTAAACACATTTTAGCGCCCCCCCCCCCCCGTAAGGAAAAAAAGCCGTTATTAGATTTGTGTAAAATGTCCGTCCGTTCGTCTGTTTGTCCATCTGTTACACTCAGATCTTAAAAAATTAGTAGAGAAAATAGCAAATTTATTTCACCCTACGTTGTTGCCTGCAAAGTTTAGGTACAACAGCTAATTTTTGTTTTTCATAAAAGCAAAACATTTTCCTATAAAAACTAGTTATGCAAGCGATTTTTTCATAAAAACTTCTTAAACAATTGTTGAATGAAAGGGAGAGTATTTAATAAAATATTAACAAAGAAAGATAATTTAGGTGTATTTTCTGTTTTACTTCTATTTTCAAGTAAGACATACACAATCTCTCGGGACTACACATGTGTGTTATAGTTTCATTTCGCTAAGTATTTATCCTCTAGAATAACTTCTTTACATTGAGAGTAGGACGAAGTACGTCTCAATTCGGAGACGAAGTTGTTTCGGAAAGACAGACTTAGACTTGAAGACAACTTACTTCCTAGCTTTGCCGGATCCAGGGTGTGGGGGGGGGGAGCTCTAGGTACGATAGCCCCCCCTCCCCCCACTCGTCCGACCCCCTCCCCTCAAAGGGGGGGGGGCGGACGAATTTTAGTATAGAAATCACACAATTTGTATACGAATTTATTAGTTAATAATATATACTAATTATTTATATTACAACCTATTTTTGAATTACATTGCCCCCCCCCCTTCTAGTATGTTGGCCGATTAGGTGAGTTCGGGAGGGGGCGATGGCATCTATCCCGTCCCCCCCCCCCCCCCATAAACTTTCGAGTTGGGGGGGGCGATCCAATTTATTTGTAGAGCTTGCTAACAGAATCAATTAAATATCTTTAATTAATTAAATAAATAATTAAATATCTATATGATTAAAACTTGTTATTGATGTTTTAACCGATCTTTATATTATGTCGTTACCCTGTTGGCCATTGGAGGGGGGGGCGAATACCTCTCTTGCCTCTCCCAACTTAACATTTTGAGAGGGGGGGGGCGGTCCTGCTTTTACGGGGAAATCATAGTTTATGGACAAAATTAGTTGAATTAAAATATAATTTTTATATCATGTCGCTCCCCTCTTCTGAAATCTTGGCCGATCATGTGGGGTAAGGTGGGGGGGGGCGATCGCATGTACTACCCTCTTCACTCTAGTCCTATTTTTATAGAGAAATAATAGTTTGTGAACAAAATTAGTTACATATCTATATAACATAAGCCATGTATTGATATGTGAACCCATACTTTGTCTTTTTGTATTATAGTTAAGAGCTGTAAGAAAACGTTTTTTCGTTGGGGGTTCGCCCCGAACACCACTGATCAATAAATGAGCTGTTATTGTCTGGAGAATGCGTTTTTGCAGTGAAAAATGCTAGAAAACGCGTTCGCCGTCGGGGCTTTGCCACGAACTCCACTGGGGAGGCACACCCGTAAGCTATCAAGAAAAAGGCCTCAACATTACTGTTTATTTGTTGTTTTTTTTTCGCCGAAGGTTGAGAAACACTGATTTTTTGTATTCATATATATATATATATAATAAAATGAATAAAAAAATCTGTATATTTATATGTATATATATATATATATATATATATATATATATATATATATATATATATATATATATAAGCTGTACTCATGTTTATCATAGGGTTAGGGTTAGGGTTCACTGGGCGTTAGGTTTAGGGTTTGAAAAAAAAATTGCCCCCCCCCTCCACATTTCTGGATCCGCTAGTGCTTCCTAGTTCAAACTTCCCACTAGAAAACCACTGGCCACTGGGGCTTACCTGAGTAGACAGGAAGAAGTAGGATTATACAAAAGACCAAGATCCAAAACTGATGATTGGAGCCCATGTTCTGTTTCCTCGAGGGTGCGGAGTCTGCTGAAGGATAGTCAGATAATGCTCTTGAGAATAATCTCGATTTGTTTGTACAAAGATTTGTTGCAACAATTCTACTTCGCCTACTGAAGATGATCAGATTATACTTAATCTGTGTGTCCTTTTGGTTCTTGGCTGTTTGTTATACCTGTATTTGAACCCAAAAAAAATTTTTTTTTACAAAGCTTTATATATCGTCTGGGAAAAAGTTATAACATTTCTTCTCTCATTTCCCCATACGTAGATCAAGTTAAAACTTTGGTCAAATATTCATTAACCCTGACAAAACATGAATCAATAGAGAACAACAATTAGTTAATTAATTGTTGGTGATTAACCGCTGTTTTGATCGTGAAAGGTACTTACTTGTTCTAGTCTCATGGTAAGTAATACTGTATCTACGTCCATTCCAAGACAGAGCATCGATGCTAGGTCAGTCAGTCAAGACTCATGTAAGTATACATAATACATTTTCTTCGATAAACACGTCGTTATTTTCTAGTTTAAATACATTTTGTTTTCTTTAATTACCCTCAGGGGGCCCAAAGTGTCAGTCTTGTCTGAAAATTATTTTCTTTGGGAAATATAGTCAGTAAGGATAAAAAATGAGATATTTCTGTAACACTAGGATTTGGTTATCAGCACGAGATATATGAAATATGTTGTTTGAACGTGAAATAGAGGACTTCACATTTGTAAGCACCTGGTACTATTTTTTCTTGGTCACATGAAGGATATGTGAGGAGAGAGAGACAGAGAGAGATTGGGACATTGACAGGTAGACGGAGCAAGGAGTTAGTCATACAGACAGACACAAGGCAAGAAAGACTAATATCTCAAATCTGTGTTAATATCATCGATGTCAATATTTCCAAACCTGTATCTGATCGCATATATGAACATGTTACAAGAACTAACTATTGAGATCTGGAAATTGCACCGGATATTGCTGGTTAGAGAGTCTCGCATGGAAAGGGAAATAACCTCGCATGACGATACTCGAAACTTCTAAATGTCTGACATTTTGCCGACTTAAAAAAATTAATTTAAAAAAGGTTACTACTATTATTCAAAAATAATATTTTGTCTCATGTATTCATAATGCGTTTCACTATTAATAAAACAGTGTTGAACTTATCCAAGTACCTTTGTTTTGTATTAGAAATAAAATGCAGCACTCATACACGGAATACTAAAGTCATGGATTGTACCTACTTCTCGGATGTCCTATGATATCCAACCAATGAAATCTCATTATTTATAAATATAATATACAGTCATCTTATGAAATTATAGAATATCTTGAGCAATAGATGTTTATAGTTTCAATCAGTTATACAGGTATATTTAAAATACATAATAATTTAATGAATTTGGATCAATGTTGGCGCTATGATAAAATGTAGAATTTATTTATAATGCTATTAGGTTTTGGAAACAAAATAACTAAATCCACGATTTAAATACTCGCAACACAGTTAAACAAATATTTTTATTGGTTTTCAATAGTTCTTACATGTAAACCTTTTTCAAAAGTTGTTTATCTATCCTAAGTATTTCTTGTTCTTGAAACTTTTAAAAAGATGTCATTGACAAGCAAATGTTTTCAAAACAATTTCATTTTTACAAATTATATAGCTATATAAATATCCGTATAAACAAAATAAAAAATAAAATAAACCAGGAACGATCTAATTAATAAAACAGAAAATACTAATAAAATAAATAGTAGGCCTACATACAAAGCAAAAGAGAAATAAATACTGATCTTCCTAAAATTCAAACTGATATATCTTTCCCAGCCTTATAAAATGGAACAAAGTAGGCCTATAAAAAGTCTTATTTCACTTATCTAATTTTGCTTGAATTTATCAATTCGTCACTACTATCTACTGAAACTTTTGGATACCCGAGTAAGTGTTAGGTAAGTACGAGTTCTAAACTCCAGTCCTCCAGTCGACGTGATCGTTACCTTATCGCAAGAACTGATTCGCCACCCGCCGGCTAACTTGGCCTGTGAACTCCTTTAAATAACAATTCGCCTCTACCACCTAGTAAAACCATCTGTCACTTCATATTACTAATGATTTAATTTGAGATTAGATATGGGTTCAAATATCGATAAATATCATAAAGATCGACGACTATTTTTGTTCATACACAATGATTTCTGCTTTAAAAATGGAACCGCTCCCTCCCACTCAAAAGTCTAGAGTGGGGAGGGCAGAAGCGTGTAATCCATCCTACATTATCTTAACTTACCATCTCACAAGGTCATGGGGTCGCGACGGCTGAGTGTTCAAGTGCTTCCGAACCTAGGGACCTGGGTTCGAATCTCGGTGAAGACTAGGATTTGGAATTTTTAGCGCTCCCCTGGGTCCACCCTACGTTAACGGGTACCTGAGTTGAGAAAGTAAAGGCTGTTTGGTCATTGTGCTGGCCACATGGCACCCTGCTCATTAACCTCTGGCAAAGAAACAGATGACCTTAACATCATCAGCAAGGTCTGAAAGAGAATTTTCTCTCATATACTGCTTTCTCAATACTTTTGAAACCTAGTTTGATTGCATCTTAACGCTGGCTACACACATACACAACAGAACATGTCCACTTGTTTTTAATATCCTTACGTTCAGTAAAACTAATGCTGTTAAGATAATCTCATGCTATAGTAAAGCCTCTTTGTAGTTCGAAATAAGTCAATAACTTTGTCGTCTTGACATTAGTGTTTCTTATGTCGTTAAACCTGTTCATTCGTAAATGCTGAAATCATAAAGTTGGGGAATGACAATAATCTAAATTGGACTAAATAGAGGCCAGACGTAGATTTAGATTTAAAGGTATTAAACAATTTGAACAAAAAGAATCTTATCAAAGATGACGTGTCCCCCTGTTTGCTTTTATATGAAAAATAATGCTAAATGATTTTTTTTAAATTTTATTACTTTAAACGATCAAAACAAGACTATGGCTTGAATATCCTTGCTCCAACTGTGAATGTGATGGGGGGCGCCTCTGAGTTTGTGTGATAACATAAACTCTCTTTGTTTTGCACAGCATTCCAACAGTAGCTATTATTACTTATATTCTGTTCCTTTTTTTTTTTCATTTTTTTAATATTCTTTTGCATTTTGATTTCAATCAACACATTTCAACACTTTTTAAGATAATTATTTTCATTTGTGAAGGACTTCGTAGCGGGCCAACTCCATCAAACAAAAAAGAATTCGTATCTGACTGGAAATGTCCTCTATAGGACTTGGAACGTTGTTGTTGATCTCTATAAGAAATAAATGCCTTAATTTTCTTGTTTATCGCTTAGTGACGTCTACTAGAAGCACTATATACGGATGAAAGATATTTACGGCAATGCTTTAGATTAGTATTAGACTTGAAAAGTGTAAAAAGTATTTTTGTTTAATCACGACGCTCAAAAAACGTTGCTATAAAGAGAATAATATCAATCTTGAAACAATTTACTGCCATTCATGCGGCCCTTTCGATGGCTCCACCGGCCCAATTGGGTACCGGCCCACCGGGCATTTGTCCAAATGCCCATATAGCCAGTCCGCCCCTGCATGCAACTATTATATTGTGTCACAAACATCATGTCAATGTTTAAAACCTGCTGCACTGATGAATAATGAACTGTATCTATCTTAATACTTCATGAAATGGAATGACCTGTACAACTTCTACAAATACGCACTATACCAAGAACCTAAGTCCATCATCTGCCAATTTGGACTTAACATTTATTGATCATATAAATAGGTCAATGCTTCAATCTTTGTTGATCAAGTACTGAGCGACATCATCTGCAGAGACAGCCCCAATACATCTGGGTTGGTGAAACAGAAGACTGTAAACGGCCCTAATGCTTGTGTGGGTTAAAATAAGACAACCCTAGAGATACTGTAGCTGGAACTGACGTACCTGTATATGTCAACTCGACCCAGAATCTGATGTGGTGGAAGTCTCCGATCATCGAGGTGCACGTCGATTAGACTCACCTATATATTTGTTCTCTGTCCTCATACAGTAGCAAATTGTTGTACCCCAAAATTCAAGTCAATAATACCACTATTGTATTGAGCTTTTTATTTAAGCTATCGTGGATTGTACGCTCATTATCTTTGTAGAACCTTCTACACATGATCTTTAAGTTATATTTTGTTTTCAGCGACTTTACTATTTTTGTGGATTATCTAAGCTGAAGTCACCTACTAATGGATTATCTTAAATGAAACTCAAGTACTTTTTGATTGTTTATGTACCTATTATCTTTAATGGAAACGACAAAGCTTTGACTATTTAATCAGACCTGTCGGATCTTTGTATTTTTTATTCTTTCTATCTAGTAATTGGAAGAGTCATTGGGTTAATATTTAAATTCCTTTTATTAGTTGTTGTCCAGCATCGCTAATTAGTAAATTATTTTTACTATTGGTAACATTTTATAGTTTGAATAACTTTTTTTTTCTTTGTTTTTTGTTTTTATCTGCTGGGCATCCTGAGGTGCGTGCTTACACCAAGGCTGAACAGTGACCGCTTCGACCTGACCAGCTAGCCAAAATGTTGTATCACATTTTTTTATTTTCTATTTAGCAATCGTAGGATACGCTAGTTATTCAAATTGAAAATTGTTTTCTTTAGTTGTCTCCTCCTTGCTAATCTCTACATAAGCATTACAGTAATAAAGTGCTTACAAAGAGGCTGAACGTGAACTGGACACTCCAGGAAATTTTCAACGTAATTGGCGACATTGTGTGGTCAGGGTTACCCTTACCTGGCATTAGACAAAGCATCTAGATAAGCTGAATGTTGTACTTAATAATAACAATACCATGTTACATTCGAAGCTTTATTTCACTGAATGACAAACAACTACACACATAGTAGAGTTCACAACACGGACTACGAAATACGGTCAGTACACAGGCTAACATATGTCAACAAACACTAAGGGGCGACAATCCAAATAAGCAAATTCACGACATTCACCCCACGTTTAAATTTTATACATATAACACAACATCAAGTAGTCAAAGCAAATACAAAGATTAATAAAAACATAAACATCTAAACACATCTGCAATACTGGTTAATAGCAAACTGTTTATCAAACACATTAGTCTATTATACAGCAACTGTTTATCAAACACATTAGTCTGTTAAACCCGGTAGTTGGGTCTTGATTTTCTTTCTCATAAGTTTTATCGGCAGTTTGGGTCGGCACTATTAGCATCATGAGTATCAGTATCAGTAGACTGTGAAACAGTCTTTTTCTTTGGGCGCAAACAATCTTAAAGAAACTGTTTCTTCTCGGCCCGTAGATGTTTTGATAAGAGCGTATTGAGGGTTGCTGTTCACTAGCTCTACCTCCTCTGTTAAAGGGTCATACTTAGAGGATCTATTATTTCTTTCAACACGGGGCCAAGAGATGTTAACCACGTTGGTAGGGATGTTCCAGAAGTACTTCTGCGATAGTATCCAAAGAGTCTCATGTGGAGTTTTATTCGTCGCCGTACACAGAAGTGACCGAATTGAGTGCAACGCGTCTTGTAATACTAGTTCCCACTGAGACGTACTCAAGTCTTAGGAGTGTAAAGCTAAGGTTATAGCTTTCCAAAGGGTACTGTTCAGTTTCTCTATTTGACCATTTCCTCTAGGATTGTAAGCCGTGGTCCTGCTCGTAGCAACTCCTCTTTCGTTAAGGTACTTCTGTACTTCAGCAGACATAAAGGAAGTACCTCTGTCGGTATGGACATAGGAGGGTAGCCCGAATAAGGCGAACAACTCATTTAGGCATTTAACAACAGTAGCAGATGACATATCTGGGCATGCAAAGGCAAAAGGAAACCTAGAGAATTCGTCGATCATGGTAAGCAGATATTTATTGCGTGAGTTGGAAGGGAGAGGTCCCTTAAAGTCCATGCTTATTCTTTCGAATGGCTGAGTGGCTTTGATTAATTGTCTTATTGGTGGCCTGAAGAATTGAGGTTTAAGTTCAGCACATGACTGGCACTGGTCGATCACTGTTCTGACGTCATCGGTGGAAAAAGGTAGATTTTTTGATCTCACAAAATGTAGCATTCTTGTTACACCAGGGTGACACAAACTATTGTGGAGTAATTTTAGGTTGTTACGTGACATTGCGGATAAGTAGTGATTTCTGCTGAAAGTGTCAGCAGCTGTGTTCTGTGTACCTGGTCTGTAAACGACGTCATAGTAAAAGCAGGATAGCTCTAACCTCCACCTTTGGATCTTCTCATTCTTGATCTGGCCTTTATTTTGTCTACAATACATAAAGGACACGGATCGCTGGTCTGTGACAAGGGTAAAGGGTCTTCCGATAAGAAAGTGTTTTCACTTTCTCAAAGATTCTACTATTGCATACGCTTTTTTTTCCACCGATGAGTGCCTTCTTTCGCTTTGCGATAGTGTCCGGGAAAAGAAAGCCACAGGCCGGCCATCTTGATTAAGTGTAGCTGCTATAGCTATGTCAGACGCATCTGTCTCCACTGTTAGCGGGCGAGTGTAATCAATGGTGTAGACGGCGGATTCCTCGAGCTCGTCCTTTTGGTTCTGGAATGCTTGTTTGACTTCCTCAGGGACAGGAAATCGTTTATTTCTAGCTTAGAGGCTGATTTTGTCTGAGAAGTTAGGAATCCATAGAGAATAATAAGCCAGCAGGCCCACTATTCCTTTCTGTTCTCGCAGGTTCGACGGAGCATTTAATTCCCGCAAGGCTGTGAATCTTTCAGGGTCAGGCTTGAGCTGACCTTTAGATATTTCGTATCCCAGCAGTCTGACACTATGTGTTCCGATCTCACTTTTAGCTTCGTTGAAGATAATACCATACTTCTGAGCTACTTTGAAGAATCTCTGCAGGTTTCTATCATCAGATTCGGTATCATGTCCACAGATGGTCACATAGTCCACATAAGCGAATGTATTTTCTAGTTGCTCGTCTTCGATTATTTTATCTATGGTTCGCTGGAAACAAGCCACTCCATTTGTGACTCCAAATGGAATTCTTCGAAACTGGTAAAGTTTACCCCCAGCCTCGAAAGCTGTATATGGCCTTTCTTCTTCTTTAATCGGGATCTGATGATAAGCATTTTTGAGGTCCAGAGTGCTGAAGACAGAAAACTGTGATATCTTCTCTGCTAATTCATCCATTCTTGGCATGGGATAGGCGTCTAGCAGCGTAAATCTGTTGATCGTCTGACTATAGTCAATAACCATACGTCTTTTGTGCCTCTCATTGGCTGTTATTAGAACCTGTGCCCGCCAGGGGGACTTTGAAGGTTCTATTACTTCTTCTTTAAGTAGTCTCTGAATCTCAGCATTAATAAACTTAGAATCCTCTAGTTAATGTCTGCGTGACTTAGTTGCCACTGGAGTGCAATTTGGAGATAAGTTACCAAAAAGACTAGGCGCCTTCTTTAGCTGGTCTAAGGGTACTTACGCACAGAGGTGGTCTTTTTCCACTAAAAGGAATCTGTAGATTCTCGTGTAGGCTTATGAAATGCAAGCCTAGAATAACATCTGAACACAATCCATCTAAAAGTGACAGTTTAATATTTTCATATGTTTCATCTTTGAGTTGAATGGTAGCAAAGATATGGCCTTCAGTAACTCGAGACAGGTGAGTAGAAGCCATAAATATTCTGTCCACGGAGGTTTTTATAGGCCATTTGTGACTCCTGGCAACTCGAGCTGACACGTAACTCTCACAGCTTCCAGTGTCTATCAAGGCGTTAAGTGGCATCCCATTAAGAAGAATCAAGGAGGTTGATTTGCCTTGTCCTAAAGAGTACAACGTAGCGATGGCTAATGCTGTAGATTTTCTTGATTTGCAAGATCTCTGAAAATGTCTCTTCTTGCCACACAGATTACATGTGGCTTCACGTGCGGGGCACTCATTACGAGGATGTCTTCCTCTGCCACAGAAGTAACACTTACCTCTTGTTTTGTTTGAGTCGAATTAATCGAGGCTCGTAGATCAGGCAACTGGGGAGCGACAGGATCAGCACGGTGTTCTCTTACAGCATTTGTAGTAAGTGGTTTCTGACTGTGACTCGTACGACAACGAATGTTGATAGGCGTGTTCAAGTACTCTGGCTTCCTCAAATGCATCCTTTAACTTTAAATCTGTTTTCTCTAGGAGACGTTTTCTAATGCTGTTGGAGGCAATCCCTGTGATGAATGCATCGCGTATGGACTCGTCACGATGTTGCTCAGCTGTCACTGCTTTGAAGTTGCTCAGCTGTCACGGCTTTGAAGTTGCTCAGCTGTCACGGCTTTGAAGTTGCTCAGCTGTCACGGCTTTGAAGTTGCAATCCTTGGATAGACTGCGGAGTTTTTGAAGAAAGGCGTCGACGCTTTGACCCTGTTCTTGTCTGCACGTGGCTAACTTGTGCCTTGCGAAGACCTCGTTATTGGGCTGCACATAGATGTTGTTTAGTGACTGGATCGCTTCCTCGTATGTTTCCTTGTCACTAATCATCTGGTACACCGATGGCGAAATGTTGTTAATTAGTAGTTTCTTGTTATCTACATTTTCTATAGTAACTACAGACAGAAAGTTTTTAAATGTTTCGTACCAGTGCAGCCACTTTTCTTGTGCTTGAGGTACGGTAGGTTCCACATGGAACCTTTCAGGCCGAAGTAGTCTATCCATGTTTAGATAAATTCAGTGAAATAAATTGTTGTACTTAATAATAACAATACCATGTTACATTCGAAGCTTTATTTCACTGAATGACAAACAACTACACACATAGTAGCGTTCACAACACGGACTACGAAATACGGTCAGTACACAGGCTAACAAATGTCAATAAACACTAAGGGGTGACAATCCAAATAAGCAAATTCACGACACTGAGTTTTCTTTTATTATCTGTTGCATTGGGCATTCAGGGTCGAATCGTACATTACAATGTCAGTAATTGAGATAGAAGGCGAAATTAATTTTTTATTTGTGTTGATCTTTTTATAATTTATTCTCAGATGTAACTAGAACATTTCTACATTTTAACTTAAACTCTATAAGTTAATTTAAACTTATAAATTCAGTAATATTCCGTTTTAATTGCGGTTACTATGGACGATTGTATACCTCGTTCGATTGATGAATTAATTGAGCAGGCTCAGGTGATAGGTGTTGAGGGTAAGGAGTTAAGAGAGTTTGTTTTGAATCAACAAAAACTAGATTTAAAGAGATGAACTCTAGAACTGGAAATAAAGGTCATGGAAACAGAGGAAAGGAAACAAACAAGGGAAGTGGAGGACAAAAAGGTGGAAAGGGAACTGGAAATAAAACTGTCCATACATGTGGATGGGCCCTATAAGGTAGAAATGGACATCTCTGATTTAAATTGTAATATTGTAGAAGGAAACAGATTGTATAACATGAGTAGTCTTACTGAGTAAAATGATAAGTCGGACAAAGCCGATGAAGCTGCTGTCAGTGAGATAGAAACTAAAGGAGAAGAAATTGACAATGTCTCATTAACTAATAAGGAACTAAATGATTGTCAGTATATTGTTAATGATATCAGTGACATAAAATAAGAGAGTAGAAAGTGAAAATGTCTTAGTAACCAACCGCGGATAACATATGGCTAGTATTAAATATAAACTTTAAACGTCTAGGCCTAATTCAAATTATTTTACTCTCTATGCCACAATTTTTTTTCCATATTTTTTAAAATTTTATTCTTTTCTCTCTTTCTTATTTTTGTAAATAGAGGATATCTCTTTAGTGATTTCTCTAGACATATTTCTTTTGTTATGTCAATACGGCTACTTTTTGTAAATAGGTTTCATAATCATTACTAATTTCCTGCTGTGCTGTTTGCTATCATTTGAAATATAAAAAGATAAACATATTTTGCAAAATATTTTTTTTTTGAAAAGTGATGTGTACAAATGTACACAGCGGGTATCACTTGAGCAAAAAAAAAAAACACCATGATTGTAATTGGTGCAACGACTTTGTCCTTCTAGATCTATAACATTAAAATCAAAGTCTACTAGATTTTAACAAATAATAACAATTCTAAAAGTGTTTATTTGAACATTTCAAAGCATAGATCATAGATTTATTTATTTATTACATGAAAGAACTACGCGCTCTTGACAAGGAAACGAGAGAGAAAATAGAGAGAAAGAAAAAAAAGAAAAGAGAGAGAGATAATAAAAGAGAGAGAGAGACAGTTAACAAGAAAAAGGGCAAACCATACAAATAAGAGCGTACAGATAAATAAAAGATAATATTTTAGTCATTTTATAATCTTAAAAGTTAAAAAGTATAGTTGCACAAAGGTATAAAACTATATGCTCGTTAATGTTTTGTAGAAAAGATAATAAATTATATTATTTTTTTTTTTCGATGATATTAAACTGTTCTGAATATATCTCTTTTTACTTCTAAAGTATTTTAACCATATTTTTCCTAACGAAATATTGGTTTGAAGAAAATAGAATAGTTAACTCAATCTTAAAGCTAATATAGTTTTATATATGATTCAAATCACAACTTCTTTAAGGCTAGTATAAAATTCAATAGTCTAATGAAGGAGCGATGGCTGAGACCAGCGGCTGAGTGATAAGCACCTGGGTTCTCAGGTTAAAATCCTGGTGAAGAATGCATTGTGAGGATCTTTAGGTCACCTTTGAGTTGACCCAGTTCTAATGAGTACCCGACATTAGTTGGGGAACAATAAAGACGAATGTGCTGGCCACATGAAACAGTTTACATTATTAACATCATCAGCTCTATAGGTCGCAAGGTCTGAGAGAGGAACCACCAATGATGTAATAAACTTAATAAACATTCAAAAACAGATGGCATCACAAACAAGGAGACTATTTATCAATCGATAGAGTAGATTACTTTTAACATTTTAGTATATTCCGACAGCATCATGTTTTTTACATGTTGTTAAAATACATTATTACAGAACACAGCAGCTTATAACAGAAAAAAAACAACACATGGGTTCGAAAATATTATTGAAAAACAACATTTATAGATAAAAGTAAACAATAGTATAAAATAGTATTTTCTTTTTATTGTTTTTCTAACACATTCCAACATTTTCAATGCTACATCATGTATCACCTTTAACTTGGTGTGTAGATATTGTTGAAATAATGAAGACAGTCGAAAAGCTGTATCTGAAAGAGAAACAAGAAAGTCTGTGTGTAATACAAAAGAGCAGGAGGTAACAGAGCAGGTGGTAATAGAGCAGGAGGTAATAGAGCAGGAGGTAATAGAGCAGGAGGTAATAGACTAGGAGGTAATAGAGCAGGTGGTAATAGAGCAGGAGGTAATAGAGCAGGTGGTAATAGAACAGGAGGTAATAGAGCAGGAGGTAATAGAGCAGGTGGTAATAGAGCAGGTGGTAATAGAACAGGAGGTAATAGAGCAGGAGGTAATAGAGAGGGAGGTAATAGAACAGGTGGTAATAGAGCAGGAGGTAATAGAGCAGGGGGTAATAAAGCAGGAGGTACTAGAACAGGAGGTAATAGAGCAGGTGGTAATAGAACAGGAGGTAATAGAACAGGAGGTAATAGAGAGGGAGGTAATAGAACAGGTGGTAATAGAGCAGGAGGTAATAGAACAGGAGGTAATAAAGCAGGAGGTACTAGAACAGGAGGTAATAGAGCAGGTGGTAATAGAACAGGAGGTAATAGAGCAGGTGGTAATAGAACAGGAGGTAATAGAACAGGTGGTAATAGAGCAGGTGGTAATAGAACAGGAGGTAATAGAACAGGAGGTAAAAGAGAGGGAGGTAATAGAACAGGTGGTAATAGAGCAGGAGGTAATAGAGCAGGAGAAAATAGAACAGGAGGTAATAGAGCAGGTGGTAATAGAACAGGTGGTAATAGAGCAGGTGGTAATAGAACAGGAGGTAATAGAACAGGAGGTAATAGAGAGGGAGGTAATAGAACAGGTGGTAATAGAACAGGTGGTAATAGAGCAGGTGGTAATAGAACAGGAGGTAATAGAACAGGAGGTAATAGAGCAGGTGGTAATAGAACAGGAGGAAATAGAACAGGAGGTAATAGAGAGGGAGGTAATTGAACAGGTGGTAATAGAACAGGTGGTAATAGAACAGGAGAAAATAGAACAGGAGGTAATAAAGCAGGAGGTACTAGAACAGGAGGTAATAGAGCAAGAGGTAATAGAACAGGAGGTAATAAAGCAGGAGGTACTAGAACAGGAGGTAATAGAACAGGTGGTAATAGAGCAGGAGGTAATAGAACAGGAGGTAATAAAGCAGGAGGTAATAGAGCAGGTGGTAATAGAACAGGAGGTAATAGATTAGGAGGTAATAGAGAGGGAGGTAATAGATTAGGAGGTAATAGAGAGGGAGGTAATAGAGCAGGAGGTAATAGAGCAGGAGGTAATAGAGCAGGTGGTAATAGAGCAGGTGGTAATAGAACAGGAGGTAATAGAGGAGGAGGTAATAGAACATGAGGTAATAGAGCAGGTGGTAATAGAGCAGGTGGTAATAGAACAGGAGGTAATAGAGCAGGAGGTAATAGAACATGAGGTAATAGAGCAGGAGGTAATA
Organism: Biomphalaria glabrata; assembly: GCF_947242115.1. Classification (NCBI taxonomy): domain Eukaryota; kingdom Metazoa; phylum Mollusca; class Gastropoda; family Planorbidae; genus Biomphalaria; species Biomphalaria glabrata. Next base: position 9,639,805 of record NC_074720.1, read on the forward strand.
GAGCAGGAGGTAATAGAGCAGGTGGTAATAGAGCAGGAGGTAATAGAGCAGGTGGTAATAGAGCAGGAGGTAATAGAGCAGGTGGTAATAGAACATGAGGTAATAGAGCAGGAGGTAATAGAGCAGGAGGTAATAGAACAGGAGGTAATAGAGCAGGAGGTAATAGAGCAGGTGGTAATAGAGCAGGAGGTAATAGAGCAGGAGGTTATAGGGCAGGTGGTAACAGAGCAGGAGTTAATAGACTAGGAGGTAATAGAAAAGGTGGTAATAGAGCAAGTGTTAATAGACTAGGATGTAATAGAGCAAGAGGTAATAGACTAGGAGGTAATAGAGAAGAAGGTAATAGAGAAGAAGGTAATAGAGAAGAAGGTAATAGAGAAAGAGATAACAGTTAAGCTTTCCTTTCAGACCTTGCGATCTATGGGGCAATGGTTAACAAGCAAGGTGTTATGTGGCCAGCACAACCACCAACCGCCTTTTATTTCCCCGATATTAGTCAGGTACCCATTAGAGCTGGGTGGACTCAGGAGCGCCCTAAAAATTCCGAAATCCAAAATCCCAGTCTTCACTGAGATTCGAACCCAGGACACCAGGTTCAGAAGCCGAGCACATGGAAGAGAGAAAGAATTTAACCTATTCAGCTAAACATGACAATACCATTCACTGGATTCAATTTGACTATTTTGCATGAGCATCTATGGAATTTTCTATATGACACTATCTTTTTTTGAAAGGCTGTTGTTCCCCTTATGACCACTATTATATAGGTATATATTATATAGATATCATATAGGTAATGCTACTTAATATCTAGGAAAAATGTCCCTTGTTGAATGTTGTTGCTGCTCAGCATGTCCTCCTAATAAACAGCTGATTTCGTCAGTTAGAAACTAGCAGAAGAGTTATGTGCTTATTCATTAAATATAATTTACAGCCATAGTGCATACATATAATATTTTTATTACCTTAGTTAACGGACATGTATCTTGGAACTTTGAGGACATCATAAAACGATGCACGCAATCCTGACATTTACCTTCCAGAGGCGCTAAAAAAGAAAAATCACAAATTAGAGTTTCGCTTTAAAACACTGAAACAAATTATCAATAGTTACGTTTTTCTCACTATTTTGATTTTATTTTCCATTTTTGCCAAAAACTATCAATTATAAATATTATAAATATATATATAAATATTGTAACTGTTAAAAATAAAAAACCATCTTCAGCTGAAAATAAAATCTCTTCGTAAAAAAAAATATGTTTAAAATGTGTAAAATTTTATTAAAAGTTATTGGAAAACAAAAAGATGACATCTCCTGATGTTTAATTAGGATGAACTATTATGAAATCCAATGACATGTTCTGTTTCAGGGTTAATGTACGTGTTATAATGTTTTGGAATGCGTTCGTTCCTTAGGCGCCAATTTGCTTTAACTGACAGAAGAGAGCGCCTGGTTGCAGGCGGCTTCAGAGCGAGACAGCTGGAGGTCACTTACAGATGGAATACAATTTTGAGACCAAACGAAAATCCGCTGCCCAGGACAGACGTAGATGGCGAAAAGACAATTGAAATCAACCACCAGCGGACAATGGTTATGCCATTTGAAATTGTCGTATAGAGTTGTACATACCACTTCGAACCCCTGAGGCCAGCAAAAGCGAAAAAGAGCTCCCTTCTACCGTCCTAAATAAACGGCGCACACCTCACTTACGCCGTTCTGTCTGACGGAGGGGGGGGGGGGGTTAGACTCGGGGTTAAACTCGAAGTTTAGTTTTGCGTTCACTTCCGGTGGATACGGACACTCCAGACTCGCCGAAGGCCGCACCAACGGTGGTTATCATCATTTCATCTCTGCCTGTGGTCCCTTCTGGGGCATAGGCCACCAACTGGCTTTCTCCAGGCATCTTGGTTCTGGGCGAGTCTCTCCAATGTCTTGCCCATCTGCTTGGCATCTGCTTCCAGATCGCGGAGCCATGTATTCCTGGGCCGTCCCCTCTTCCTCTTTCCTTAGGGCTTGCCTTGTTATGTTGGATGCAGGCTTGCGAAGGGTATGACCTTTCCATCTCCAGCGTCTCTGAAGGATATCTAACGGTGGTTAAGCATGCGCTGTATGTAGCAAATTACTAGCAAAATATGGCTGGGACTACATTAAGTGAGGTTTCCCTTTCAGACCTTTGCGATCTATGGGGCATATGATATAAAGATTTTGCGTTTCTTTGGCGCAAGGTTAACAAAGGTGTCATGTGGCCAGCACAACGACGAACCACCTTTACTTTCACCAACTAATGGCAGGTACACATTAGAACACATTAAACTAAAATGATTGGACTGAGAGGTGCCCTGAAATCCCGAAATTCAAAATCCCATTCCTCATAAGGATTTGAACCCAGAACCCTCGGTTTGGACGCCATGCGTTTTACCACTCAGTCACCGGGTTACACAGTTTCGGGAAATATTTCATTTCTCATTAAGCTTCGGATTCGATGACAAGCCTTATTATTATGTTGAACAAAGTCTCAATATTACCTTCAACTGTAGTGACAACCTCGTAACTGTCTTGTGTCACTCCGAGAGTCATCAACCCATTGTGGAATACAATCACTAGACTCACATCACCTGTTGCAGTCTAAAACAACAGAAAAGATTATAAAACAAAACAATGATTACGACTTATACAAATGCTGGAATAAAAGAAAAAAAGATAAAGTTCTAGTGCACAGCTGTTATTGCATGATTGATTTCTTATGAAATAGGTACAATAAAAAAAATATGTGAAAAGCATGGGAGGTAAATATCGTTACAGCGATAACTAACAATTAAACGATAATTATATCCCTTTCCAAAAATTGCCCTGCTCCACATTTTAAGACACGGAATAAAACGATAGCATATCAATACAGCATTATCGAATGCAGTTGAAGTATTGCAATAAGTGGTCTAATTATTTATATTTTCAAATAAACAACATAAAAAGACGAATACAGCAAGTCTCCAGAAGAGCAACAAGATGTACAGTCTTCATACTAGCGACCTCATTCAACTCTGTAACCAATTGCGAAATTATACCATATGTAATAACTTCACTGTCATTACATCTATAGGTATATATGTCAGAAGGGCCTTAGTAGTTCAATTAATTATCAATATTGGCCAAATCTAAGTCCTTCGAGAGTGTTACCGAGCCAACATTACAGTGATCCATTAACCATAGGAGTTTACATTACTTTCTTCAAGATTTAGATGATAAATTTTCGATTCTAACCAATGTGAAGAACTCTATATTCAAAGATCACTGTTGCCAACTGTAAAATGAAAATAAGTTTTTGCTACAATCGAAAGAGGTTAAAAAAGGGATCTTTACGGCGCTAAAAAGTTCACACACACAAAAAAAAAACAGCATTAACATTCCCTACAATCTGAACACCAAATACAGCGAATAGCTAGACATTTATAGTTACCCACCAGGAGTGACAATGCCCCATTGCATACCACTTCTGTATGGTATATAGATCATATCCTCTACGATTGTTATCTATTATGAAATGACGGAATTTTCGATGGACTTTGGGCAATAGGCAGAAACTCTAAATAATGCTGAAAGTCATCATTTATTGGTATAACTAATCTTTGAGGATTGATGATTTGGGGATAGTAATATTAGGTTGAGGATCCACAAAAAAATGTAGCTTTAATTTGCATATTAGAATTTGCCCTTCCTTACATGTCAATACAATGAAAAAGAGAAAATCAGCTTTGATAAACAAAAGACAACGACACTCTAACCTTCCCTTGCGACAAATTAACATGATGTGACCTCTATACATCCTATAATGAGTATATACATTATAAGCATAAATTCCCATAAACAAGAGAGAACAGCATCTTTATGGCATCAAACAAAGAAGAACAAACAAATATTTTGATTTTTGAAAGCTAGTTAGACAATGCAACTAACCGTCAAGCTCGTTACTTGACAGCCACAAAATTATCAAAATGATAAAAAAATGAAAATCAAGATGACTTCGTATCACCAAATAGACTACTTCAACACTGATAAATTACAGCGATGTTTGTCAGTATTTCGGAGTACTGTATAGCACGTACCTGCCACAAGACAGTTGCCTTAGAGAGACCCCTGTCTCTGTCTCGCTTGTTGCCGACAACGACGTTAATTGTCTCTTCGTCTCCCCAGATTTTCAGAGTAAAGTCATCATGACATTTGGACTCTGGGGCAGACACGATGCGAAAATGTGGCGAAGAGAGGCTCAATCTGGGCAAGATAAGAAGACAAAAAAGATGATTCAATGACAAGAAAATTATTATAACTAACACGCTAAATGACATGTTTATAAACCAAAACGCTCGATTAACAAAACGAAATGAACAAATCTTCTCATCTTATCTTATATAATACAGACGTTACTTCAAAAGAGAAGATGATTACGTCCTACACGTCAGGCATTTAGTCATGCATATTAACCAATGACTTAAATTCTGCCAAGTCACTGGTTTTCCTGGCTAGCTCAGGCAACCCATTCCATGCTCTAATAGCACTAGGGAAGAAGGAGTATTTGTAAAAATTTGTCCTAGCATATGGGACGAGGAATGTGCGAAAGTGCTATATCAAAGGTGTCGCCAATGTTCACATCTGATCTTGTTAATTACTATTAATAAGCACGAGATAATATTCACATTTAGAGGCCATTTTGTGACAGACTCAATATTTAGACGGGGTTAGACAAGTAAAAATATATATTTAAAAAAAAAACAATCATTTATCACAATGCGTCAGAAATTATTTTTTTTTTATTATTGATAAAGATTTACAAGAAAATTTAATAAATAATACCAGAAATATATATGTGAAAATCATATTCTTAACCATGAAAACTTGTTTTGTTTCACATATTTCGGATGTTTCTTCGTGTCCCTCGGGGAGTAATGATAAGGGAAATTCAGCTTACAAAATATCTACTAAACGGTAGTCAAGATTGCACACCACACGACCAAGAGGAATGTAATACTTAATGTAGTTATGTAGAAACACTTGGTGGCTTATGGAGAAGACTGAGATTTGGGATTTTTAGAAAGCCCTTGTGTCCACCATACTCTACATTACTCTACAAGGTACCTGACTTTAGTGCTTAAAATAAACGCGGCCGTTCGTTGTGCTGGCCACTTGACATCCTCTTTATCCAGCGGACATAGAAACAGGTGATCTTGACATCATCTGCCCTATAATAGTAAGGTCTAAAAAAAGGCACTTTACTTTTTTTGGAGAAAGACCTTGATATTTGTGTACAAGCAGTGAGACTGTGTATTGTCACGTGGGATTTATTTATTTAGAGACAACTGAAAGAAGGTACTTTACTTTTTTTGGAGACAGACCTTGATATTTTTATACAAGCAGTGAGACTGTGTATTGCCACGTGGGATTTATTTATTTAGAGACTACTCAAACGTAGATTGGAGTACCAAGTGTTTATAGTTTTCTGTATTGGGACTTACGAAAATTTGAGAGTCACTGGACTTGTTTCAGACTGTCTTCGTATAACAGGCACTTCAATGATCTGATCTGTACAGTTTGAAGTTGTGTTGCTCTGGAAGTAAGGTGAGCAAGCTGTAAAGTTGTAGACAATGTTGTAATTTAGTTCAAAGTCATTCAACAAGACTTCGCTTAATGAAACTATTTAACATATGAAAAAATCGGAAATGCCTCTTAGACCGACACTGTTTGTGTTAAAATACAAATATCTGGCGAGGCCGCAGAGCAATAAAGCGCCTCGCTTTCGGGATTATAATTTCGGGTTTTTTGGGCGCCTCTGAGTCCACCCAACTCTAATGGATACCTGACATTAGTTGGGGAAAAATAAAGGCGGTTGGTCGTTGTGCTGGCTACAAGACACCCTCGTTACGCCCTGCCACGTCTCCCCTGCTACGTCTCCCCTGCTACGTCTCCCCGACTACGTCTCCCCTGCTAGTCTCCCCTGCTACGTCTCCCCTGCTACGTCTCCCCTGCTACGTCTCCCGCCTACGTCTCCCCTGCTACGTCTCCCCTGCTACGTCTCCCGGCTACGTCTTCCCGTGACATCTCCTTGATCAAATGAAATAAAAATACCATTTTTAGCGGCCACGGAAGGGGAAAAGACGCTATTAGTTTTGTGTGAAATGTCTGTTCGTCTGTCCGTCCGTCCCGTGTAGATCTCGTAAACTAGAAAAGATATTGAAAATCCGACATCACAATATTTTAGACCATTCAAAGTTCTGATGCAACGGCAACTTTTTTCTTTTCTGAAAGCGAAAAATCTCATTTTTAAATCACTTATGCAAGCAGTTTTTTCCATAAAATTACACCACTTTTACAACTATTAACTATTAAACACTCAAAGACTTGGGGCTCTCTATTAAGGAAGGCATCCGTTTTCCATATTTTTAACATATTTATACAAACGGTTGTAGATTTTTTGTCAAAAAATTTTGTTTTTATATTTGTATTGTTAAGTTATGTAAGTTCTGTTATATTAAGTACTATACACAAGAACAAATGTTAACTATTTTTTTTAAGAGAAAAAAATCTATTTAGCATGCATTATAGATTAGACATAAGTTAAAACGAATAGTAATCTTGTAAACAGCATTTTCTTGTATTTTATTGAAAATTAGCATCTACATCTTCAAAACACTAAACAATTAGAGCGATTAAAAGGCATCAGGTAGTTACCCAATATTCTCTCTTGTTCCTTAACATTCTCTCTTGTTCCTTAACATTCTCTTGATATTTAGCATTCTCTTTGTTACTGAACATTCCCTTTGTTACTGAACCTTCTCTTTCTTACTTAACGTTCTCTTTGTTACTGAACCTTCCCTTTGTTACTTAGACTTCTCTCTTGTTACTTAACATTCTCTTTGTTTCTTAACATTCTCTTGTTACTTAGAATTCTCTTTGTTACTGAACATTCTCTCTTGTTACTTAACATTCTCTATTGTTACTTACTTGGCGTGTTCTGGAGTTGCTCACTTAAGGTCCTCACGTTACAGCCGCAGTCTACTATGTTAAAATCAGCGTAGATGCAGGACACTGGGAAGTGACCTATGACCTGGGTCAACACCTGGTACGTCCTTTGGTTCTCCCACACTGGGACTTTCTCACACAAAGCTGATGAGAAAAAAGATAACGTGATTTTATAATGTATAATTCAAAGTGTGTATGCCATGCTCAATCTTTGAATGGTGGCACCCCCTCCCTTTCTGACAATATAGAAATTCCGTTTGCCACCCTACCCTCTTAACCAGCTGAGGACTGAATGAGCATAGTAGACTTTTGCGGTGGGTCTAGATGGATTCATAGTACATATGAGGTGCCCCGATGGTTCAAAGGACTAACTAGCTGATGAAGATGATGGTGGAGGTGATTTTGCATATGATCTTAGGTCATATTGCATTTTCTTTACATTAATTTTCCTTTAGGAGTAACTAAAAATGCAGTAACAAAATTAAATTTGTATTTGCTTTCACATTAATGGCTCTAAGGCCATGGCTTTAAGTGCGTAGCTCTAAGAGCGTGGTTCTAAGGGTGTGGCTCTAAGGCCTAGGCTCTGAGGGTGTAACTCTAAGAGCGTGGTTCTAAGGGTGTCTATAACAGTGTCTCTAAGGGCGTGCCTCTAAGTGCGCGCCTCTAAGCCGTGGCTCTTGGGACATGGCTCTAAGGGAGTGGCTCTAAGGCAAAACTCTAAGGGAGTGGCTCTATGGGTGTGACTCTAAGGCCACCTCTCTAAATGTGTGACTCTAGAAACACGGTGTGCTAATGACCGGTCTGTTAATTAGCCTTCATGCCCTACTTACTGACTCCATTACTGCACGTGTCCTCGGGCCCACACTTCTCACATGCCCCGTAACTCAGCTGACAACCTACGCCCCTGACATAGACAAAGTTTCGCGGGCAGCATTTGGGGAATGATTTCCCTTCGTGGCAAGCGTAGTAGCCTCTCCGGCTTCCGACCATTTGGTAGGTCATTGCCCCATGTTCCTCTGCTATAGAGTAGTCCCAGAGGGGATCCAACTTACAAGTCTTTTGGCATTTATCTGTAAAATATTGAAGCATCAACTAATTTACAGTTAATCTATCTAACTAAAATATAAGTAAATTTTAAATAAACTAAATATTTAGACACGAATATTATAAACTGCCTGATACGCTTAAAGATCTTTTCCGCCATGCTAAACTGGGAATGTCAAAGATACATTTTATTGGATTGCCTATTTATTTTTTAAGGCACAGTGGCTAAGTGGTAAAGCGGTGACTAAGTGGTAAAGCGCTTGCTGTCTGAACCGAGGGGCCACGGGTTCGAATCCTGATGAACACTGGGATTTTAAATTTCGGGATCTTTAGTGCGCCTTTGATTCCACCCAGCTCTAATGGGGACCTGACATTAAATGGGGAAAAATAAAGGTCGTTGTGCACATGACAGCCTCGTTAACAATAGGTCACACAGAAACAGATGACCTTTACGTTATCTGCCCTTTAGATTGCAAGGTCTGGATAGGTCTCTATTTTTTATCTTCATGCTGCCTTAATAAAAAGATTGAAAAATAAATATAAAAAAAAAAAAAAAGATATTTTTTTTTACCGAACGGGCAGCTAACTTTCCAGCTTGGGGCACAGTCTAAGGTCTCTTGGTCCCAAAACTGTCCTAGAGGACATCGTCTAATGACCATCAAGGTTTTGTTGGTGCGAGGGTTGTGATAGCACTGAATCACCTGCAAGAAATGAAAACAACACAAGTTACGACAACGTGAATCCCGGGTAAAAATATTTAAGTGACTTTTAGCTGATACTTTCTATGCTGTTTTGTTTATAAAATTTTGAAAATTGACTAAAATTTCTGTGGCTAAGAACAAAACAAAGCAGCAGTCCATTGGAAAAGAAATCATTTCAGAGACGCTGACGATGGGTAAGCCGCCACACCTCATTCGCAAGCCTGCATCCAACACCAGAAGACATACTCTCATCGGAAAGTCCCGAAAAGAAGTCAAAGAAAGAAAGGATTGCCAAAAACTACATGACGCCGAGATTCTGAAGCCGATGTCAAGAAGATGGGCAAGATGTGAGAACAGTTGGAGAGACTCGCCAAAAACCGAAACGCAACACGATTTAGCTGTGACTGAACAGCAATGAAACAGTTTTACAAAACATACTAATACTAATAGTATTTACAAATGTCGAATCTGTCGAATGAATCATTTTTCTCAACAAATAAGTTTATAGTTTTCCCCAGTTCAATTCGCAACTTTAGTCTTTAATCTTGACAAGCTATAGATGAGGATCCTAGCAATGGAATTTAGATGCCACAGAAGGATCCTAGATATCACATTTAAAGACCGCTTCACAAACTAAGAGATTACAGACAGGGTTACTGCAGCGATTGAAACCCATGATGACCTGCTAACTATCGTAAAAAAAAAACGCAAGCTAAAAATCTATGGCCATATTATCAGGTCTTCGGGGTTCGCAAAGACCTTCCTTCAGGGAACAGTACCAGGAAAAAGAAGAAGAGTCAGACTTAAAAAGCGATGGGAAGTCATCATAAAAGAATGGAAGGGCCTGCCATTGAAAAAGGTTCTAAGACAAGAGACAGGAATGGAGAAAGACGTCGACAAATCATGCCTGGTGCCTCAACGGTCTAACAGACTAAGGGATAGGTAAAGGTAAAGGTAAAACTAAAACCTTACCTTGGAACAATCATCAGGATAAGGAAGATGAGCAACGTCATTGATAAATGCGCCTCCTTCACACGGGTCTAAAACACAGAATAGTGTACGAAAATATTGTTTATAATATCAAAACATGATACAGCATTCAATATTCAATATACAATAATTTAATTTGACCATTACAACGTGCTATGTAACTTTCTATTCTATATTAGCTTTTTTCACATGCTTTATGATCTTACCTTTAATTGGGGGCCCAGCAGGTCTTTTAATAATGGCTGTTGTAGTTAATGCCACTGTTGTAGTTAAGGTGGTGGTGGGAGCTGTTGTTGTGGTGGTTGACGCTGTGGTCGTAGTGGATGGTGTCGTAGTGGTTGTTCTTGTCGTAGCTGTCGTGGTGGTAGTTGTGGTTGGTGTTGTAGTGGTTGGCGTTGTGGTTGTCGTGGTTGGCATTGTCGTGGTAGTGGTTGGCGTTGTCGTGGTAGTGGTTGGCGTTGTCGTGGTAGTTGTTGGCGTTGTTGTAGTCGTTGTTGGTTTGGTGGTAGTTGTGGTTGGTGTTGTAGTAGTTGTGGTGGGTGTTGTTGTGGTAGTGGTGGGTGTTGTTGTGGTAGTGGTTGTTGTTGTTGTGGTAGTGGTTGGTGTTGTTGTGGTAGTGGTTGGTGTTGTGGTAGTGGTTGGTGTTGTTGTGGTAGTAGTTGGTGTTGTTGTGGTAGTGGTTGGTGTTGTTGTGGAAGTGGTTTGTGTTGTTGTGGTAGTGGTTGGTGTTGTTGTGGTAGTAGTTGGTGTTGTGGTGGTTGTCGTTGTAGTAGTTGTGGATGGTGTAGTAGTGGTAGTTGTTGGCGTTGTGGTAGTCGTTGGTGTTGTAGTAGTTGTGGTTGTTGTTGTGGTCGTAGTTGTTGGAGTTGTAGTGGTAGTGGTTGGCGTTGTAGTGGTAGTGGTTGGCGTTGTCGTGGTAGTGGTTGGCATTGTCGTGGTAGTGGTTGGCGTTGTCGTGGTAGTGGTTGGTGTTGTTGTAGGTGTTGTGGTAGTCGTAATTGTAGTTGTAGATGCAGTAGTTGTTGTAGGTGTTGTCGGGGATGGTGTTGTTGGTGGCTCGTATGTAGGAAGAACAACTGTAAGGAAAACAAAAAATGACAATAATTCTGAGTAGATAAAAATATCGTTTCATATTAAAGTATAAAATTTAGATATCTATGTGTATCAAGAAATGCTCGCATAGGAATCAATTTTGTTATTTACTTGTTGTGTAAAGTTATTATGTGTGCTAGATCTATCACTTCATATCAAACTGCTTAGTCTATATGTCACTCTTATTACTGTTTCGTGGACATGTCGCAACGTTGATATATCCTAACGTTATACTTCATTTGTTTTGTTTTCTTCTTGTTTAAGTCTTAACAGACAGATCTATTAACCCTTTTGTGCACAACTTATTACGGCAAGGAAGACATTTACATTTCTGACACCAATGTTAAGATGCCAAATACTTGCGCGTCAATACTTGGTACTGTATGTGGGTCGTAGTTTGTGCATTGCTGTGTAAACGTTATTACAGGTTTTGATCCCAAAGCGTCATGTTTACCTGTTTCATCACACACTTGTCTTGTCAGATTTTTCATCCGTATAGAAAGATCATCATAAGATCCGATTTTGAAAGCCTGAAACCAGAAGTCAACATTTATTTTGTCAACTATTTTATCTTAAGTATCTGAAATCACGGGGTACAACGATTTACCAACCTGGGATCAACTTTTGCAAGCAACCTAAATTTAGACATACAATGAATTAGAAATGTTTCTGCAGCAAGGCAAAACAACCAAAGCGTGTCTTAAAAATCCCAAATTGACAATGGCAACTAAAATGCAAGTCTAAAATGCCTGTTTAGTGAGCATTCTTCTTGATGGTAGTGAAAGTTGGTCAAAATTCATGCATCAAGAGCATAGGAGAACTAGTTTTTACTGGCGCTTCCTGCGACCTGGAGGGAGTCGTCTCACCAATCAAGACGTTTGAAATTAGCCAATACGCACGGTATGACATCCTCTAGCTGAGCTTGCGGAGTGAGACCAAGACCATTCGTTAAAAAGGACTGTACACTAACCTGCAACGTCATAACCTGTGGGCAGTTTAGACCAATAGCTCGTCTCAACGTCACAGGTCTGTACGAGAAGGCAACAAGCTATTGGTCTCCAAAGCCCACACGTTGTGACGTTGCAGGTCAGTGTTGATGCCTTCTTTAACGAACGGTTTCGGCCAGGCCCAAGTCTCGCCTACAGGGATGGCTGCAAGCAAGATATGAGAACCACAGACATCAATGAAAGTATATGGTAGGAAATACCTCAAGATCGGACAGCACGAAGACGGACTGTGCATGTTGGTGCGAACCTCGGCGAGAGAAAAAGAAACGATGCGGCCTTGGACAAGAGAACGAGAAAGTAAGCCCTATCAGGCGCATTCACATGCATGAGCCGTGGTAGAATTTGACGCACCATATTCTGGCCCAACTCAGGGGGGGTGGTACAGGGATATCTGGGTGAATTTAACCATAATCGCTTTTTAAAGCATTTATTAATGAAAAAGGTTAACGATCTTAGTTCGAACTCATGGCTCACGCTTGCTCATGCCGATACACTAGCCACTCTGCTAGTGGCCTGCGTGTGATTATAGAGGATTGTATATTTATATATTGTTTGTTTTAAACTTACTTTTTTAAAGGGGCGACTTACAAAGGGGATTAATTCAGCTGTTACCACCACTTCAGTCAAGAAAAATTTCTTTTCGTTGTTCGAGATACCAAACAAAATAATTACCAACAGTTAATAAACTAAATAGTCATTTTTTTTAATCGATTCTCGTGTTGCTAAGTGTGCAATATCATTTTCTCAAGGTTGTCATAGAAACAAGGGCAAGTAACCTAAGCGGGACCAAAAAACCCAAACGAGCGAAACACAATGGATGAAAAGATGAAGATTCGGTTACCTGTTGGGCTCCGTTAGTTGTTAGAGTTGCCAACTCATTCATGTCGGCTTTGTCACCGACCCCCACTCCCCATATGTCGATACCTCTGCTCTTGGCCACGTCTGCTTGATGTTTGGTCTCATCTCTGGGACATAACATAACAATGACATAAAATATTCATCAATAATGCGACCTGTTATTTTACCAATATTTTTTAATTGAGCATGTATACCTTCTTGTTTTCTAAATATGGGGACACAGGCAGGCAAGGAATTTTAATTAAGCTGAAGAATAATGATGGCGCGCGGTTGACGAGTGATATAGCACTTGGCTTTTGAACCGAAAGGTTTTGGTTTCGAATCTTAGCGAAGATTGGGATTTAGAGTTTCGGGATATTTATTTAGAACCCCCCTGAGTTCACACAACTTGGTTGGTTGTTGTGCACTCTAGTATGCTTTGTTGATTCACAGCTAGGATTAAATACATAGCTACGTTTCATTGATATAAACGAGAAGTAAAATAAACCTACATTATTGTAGATTGTCCATCTGTGATGATCATTATGGCTTTAGAAACGTTAAATCTGATACTAGAGCTCAGCATTGCAACAGCCGCTTTGATTCCTAAATCTGTTCGTGTCTGTGTGTCAGGATATTCAAACGCCACCACTTCTGTAGCATGCATAAAGAGAAAGAACTGTTGATAACATTTGTAAACAACTCAAATGAATTACAATACACTAGTGCTAAAGCAATAAATCTAGCAGGTAAAATCTAAAAATAAAATGATTTTGTTTCTCTATCGTATCTTATATTTCTTTAGTTGTTTTTTTTTAATGCATTGAATTTTAACTCTCAATAACCTGCTCAGTTTGCAGCCGAACATTAAGAACATTCTGGGCTCATGTAGGTCTCACCAGCCACATGAGGAGGCACAAAGCTCCAGTACAAAGCCCTCAGCCCCCTGGATGACAAAAGTGGTCATCATCGAACCACGATTGTGGAACTATATATATATATACACACACAAACCATTTACAAAATACTTTCTAGGTAAACTCTTTACTTCTAGTGAACAGATCTCTAGCACGTATTACTTTTAATAGATACATTTTCTCTCAAATAAAACAACAGGACTCAGGAATTCCAAACTCTTTTATTAATAATCCAATAAGAATAAATTGTCCCATAGAATCGAAAGAAGGCGTAGTGGCTGAGTAGTAAAGTGCTTGGTTTCCAAACCAGGGTCCCGGGTTCGAATCCTGGTGAAGACTGGGATTTTAAATTTCAGTATCTTTGAGTGCCTCTGAGTCCACCCAGCTCTAATGGGTACCTGCCATTAGTTGGGGAAAAATAAAGTCGGTTTGTTGTTGTGGTGGCCACATGACACCCACGTTAACCATGGACACATAAAAAGATGACCTGTACATCATCTCCCCAATAGATCGCAAGGTCTGAAAAAGGAACTCAGCTGTTCCTTCCCTTAGATAAGCTTTGATTTTAAAAGTATTCTTTTTTTCTATTGCTTGTTCCCATGTTGTCACAGTATTGAATAGTCATTCTTTCGCTCTTCCATGTCTGTGACACTACAATATATACTTATATTTTGACGTATTTAATTAAAACAACGCGGTACTCAAAGAATAATCGAACCCTAACGACGTGCTATTGAAAAGACTGACTGTAAAAAGATGAAGAATAGAGATAGACTGGTACAAATATTACAAATATTCGAAGATGATTAGGTCAAGAGATTATTGCTTATACTTGACAATATCAACAACGTACCTCTCTGAAAGTCACTAATGTTGGACTGAAAATTTAAAGTTCCAGTGACTGCATCCCCGTAGACAATGACGCCAACTCTTGTGTAGTTGTCTCCGAATTCTAAAGTGTTAACAGCTGAAAAAAAAAAAAATAAAAAAAAAAATCATTTATTGTTAGGTTATATACAATTACAATAGTGAAGTACGGTATGTTGTATAATTAAACTTGTTGAATGACATGGAAGACCCCAGAGCAGTTGACACCAGGTGGTAAGAGTCTTCAGACACTGCCAGCAACAGATCTTTGTAGAGACAGCTTGCCACTCAATGCTCCAAACTTCGAGGGAGGACCTTAGTCTAAGTAAGTCTAAGAATGACATCCTTTATGGCATTACTTTTGTTAAAAAAATTTTCTTAGGTAAAATCAATTTTGCTAATCAACTTTGTTATGAAAACTTGTACAGTTTTATTGTCTTCTTCCTACCAAATTAGAGAGCTGCTTACAAAACACAAGATAATTATATCCTACGAGTATCCATATTCCATGTGTTGATCTAGTTTATTATAACCAGTTCATTCATTAAGAACTATAGATTTAAGTAATATAATCATGTTCTATGTAGGATGTGTGGTCGAGAGGTTTGTATTGGCTACCTCTTAAAGGGGCTCGAGATTTTACACCAGACTCGACAGTTGAAACTAAAGGCAGCACTGAAAACCTTCTCTTCATTCCATTGCTCCACAAATGAGATAGAACCATAGCGCTCTGGGCTATACGCGTGAATGTAGCGCTATATAAAATCTATTCTAATGTTATTAAATCTTTTAAATTACAGAGGTGTTTTCAAGGAATAAGATAGTTAAGTCCTAAGCGTTTCTATGTGTTTATCTAGTCGTGCATGTTAATTAAAGAATTAAACTTTGCAACATTATTGTTTTACTGGTTGATTTAGGAAACCTGTTTTACCCTCTAATGTCACTATAGTAGAAGAACCACTTGTAAGAATTTGTCCCAGCATTTGGAATAAGAAAGGAACCCTGATCTTTGTGTATTTCTGAGTATTTTACTACGTTGTCTTTTGTATTTGAAGCTTATGGTTAAATATTTTTGTAAACTTGCTATTTTACTTGTTACTCTTCTGTCTAATTGCTTATCTTTATGATGAATATCCGAGTTTTAAATACGACCATTTTTTTTTTACTAACCTAGTGTTCACTTTTTCTGCAGTTCAAAGCAAATGGAAGAGTTTATTCTTCAAAATAGAACATTAAAATATATATATATATATATATTATATAGTGCACCTTTCATGCTATAAGCATGCTGAATGCGTTCTATTGTGGACCGATTGGAGGGGGGGGGGGGGAACAGAGGATATCTGGGAGAAGGTATGCGTGCTGAGTTGATGCCCTCAGCAAACAACTCAAATCGAGTTGGGATTCAAACTCGAGCTCTCTAGATAAGCAGCCAATAATCGAAGTCTAAACAAGAGCACACCGGATGTTCTCACCTTTAGCAATAGTGTTGAGCGCGTTGATGAAGATCGCTTCACCGATACTATTGGAGCCATCGATGACCAGCACGAGGTCCAGGTAATTATAACAAACACTGATGTCTGGAGAAGAAAGAGATAGAAATGATTAACGCAGAAGTTCTCAAACGTGCACTTAAGGACACCATGCTAAATGTGACTTATTCAAATGAAAACAACAGCATTCTATCACTACACAATCTTACCTCTATCAAATACATCTGGCGTTACAACTGTTGTGGCAACTATTTCTGAAAATGAAATGAGAAAGTCCAAATTAGAAACAAACTAAGCAGAGCTTTGATAGTAATTTCAAGTTTTTATACTTACAAAAAGACTTGATTGGTATCACTACCGTAAAATGACAACAGGTTTCAAATTTATATGAGGAATCTTCAAAGATGCAGGTCTCAGGTGTACACTGTGTACCAAAGTATTGATAAGCCAACATTTTTTTAAAGTATATGATATTTTTTTTTTCATTTCTAGGCTTTCAGAATCAAATGTTCTAAGCTCCTACAAAACGCGAGGGTAAGATAACATAATTTTATTGATCGAATTGGTTTAGTACTAATTGGCAGCAGCGATCTTTCATAAAAACGTTTTGACATTGACCGTTTGGTCCAAACTTTATATCTTCATTTTCTAAAGATTAATTTTTACATTATATCACCACTGCCATCTCCACATCACTTTCTCTTCTTTGTCTCTTTCAGTGTATTGTATTGCTTAAAACAATGTCGACCGAATAGTGAAAGTTAAGAAAACTGTAAACAAAGAACAGTTTGATGTGATTAACTGTACAGTGAACATGCCTCATAAAATAAAGATGCAAGTGCGTGTTTCAGTTTAACAATACAAAAATAATGTATACTCTTTGTTTATGTAAAAGCCTTCAGAGGAAAAAGAAATGGCATCTGTGAAATTAAAAAAGGATAACTTAAAAGCAGTCTGTCTAAAATATTTAAATCTAGATTGAAATTCACTAACCTATTCTATTGCATGCCGCTGTGGTTAAATTTTCCAGCTGATTAGTGAACTGTTGAAAGTCTTCAATAAAAACTGTCTGAAAATTACACCAAGAAATTGTTGCAAAGTCAAACTTAGGAGTTGAAATATTCTTTAAAAATGCTAATGACCATAAATATAATAATGAAAAACCCAACGTGAACCAAGCTTTGTTACTATTAGAGCTTGGAATGGGTTGCCAGAGTCAGCAAAGAAAACCAATGACTTGTCAGAATTTAGGTCATTTGGTTAACATGCATTACTAGATTGACCTAGGAACAGGCGTATGATGTAATCATCTTCTTTTTTGAAGTAACGTCTATATTTTATAAGATAAGAAGATTACTATGTATAAGACAAATACATTATTGGCGTAAAAAAGTCTAAATTGGGTACTTATCTCAATTCCTTCTCCTATTCTATGCAAATTTATAAAACTCGTTTTGCAAACATTAGAACATTTCATTGATGGCGTAAAAAAAAATGCAATACATAGACTACTCGGAAGACACAGGAAATGTTGATATGATATGATTTTAAAAAGTATACGATCCTTTTTGTGCATTTGTAGCACAACAAAATTCAAGTTCTGACGTATTCCGTTTGTAGCACAAATAAATTTCAAATATCAGGTGACCGAGCCTCGCTCGGATGAATAATTTGTTAAGGAAGGATATATACCCGAAGTTATTTTGGGAATATTGTTGTAATTACGAAAATGAACGATCGGGTAATGACTATCGATCCGAAGAGTTGCTTTTTCGTTCATTCAGTTCTCAATGTAATTGTACATGGCGATTAGAATAGAAAGTCCCCCCAACAGTAGGCCTATAGTAAACCACAGCTCCCGTCTTAACGTTTTACATTGCTTCTTTCGGGTAAAACTATTGGGCTATTGTTGTAATTACGAAAATGAACGATCAGATAAAGACTACTAATCTGAAGAGTTGCTATAGTGTTCTGTTAGTTCTAAATGTAATTGTACATAGCGATTAAATATAAAGTCTCTTAGTCCTCCTACAGTCTAGACAAACCACATCTCACACCCGTCTTATAGTTTGCGTAAAACTATTGTAGGCCTACTATTATTGGCTTGGAAGAAAGTCTTTGCAGTGTTACTTCTCAGATGGTTACGTTCATACATTTATCTAATTATGGAATTAGTATATATTCATTATGGCTTTAGTACGAAACATCAAGTGACGCAAATCTCTACGTTATAGGGTAAAACAGGCACTTTGTGACAAAGTAAAATGGCAAATTTTTTCTTAATAGACTTAAATCATTGCATTAGTTTTCTAAAGAAAAGTTTCCGTGGGGCACCTCTGTTACGCCGAAAAATATGTTCGTCCCCCATACGGGATACGTACCCTGCCCAGCCTGACTGTCGGACTATAAGAAGTTCATACCGGCTTTTGTCATCCATCCATCCATCCCAGTGGTGCTACAGCCCGTGGAGGGATATGGCTTGCTTTTACAGATCCCTCAATTCAGATCTCTCCTGGGCCTTCCGTCAACACGCCCTAACTCCAAGCTTTTTACCGAGGTTTATAATTAAATCAAAAGAGGCTGCAGCGTACGCAAACTCGTTGACCGCTAGATGGATATCATGTTTAGTGTGAGCAAGTAAGGCGCAGAGAAGCTGTGTTATGACCATTTCCTTTGTTTTGGTACAGGAGAGTAGACACCGAAGCATGAACACATGGTAATAATTTACCAGCAAAATAATAATAATAATAAGGCTTGTCTTCGTGTCCGAAAATTAATGAGGATTGCAGCTGTGAACTTCATATTTTGCCACATCCAGGGCAAGCATAACCATTGTCCGCTGTGGTCGATTAAGATTTTCTTTTAGCGTCTGCGTCTGTCCTCGGCAGCAGATTTTCTTTTGGTCTCAAATGTGTATCCGCGGCCTTTGTATAGAGGGAATTCTTTAAGTCCGACAGTTACGCTGGACAGAGCAGTATCCTGTATGGGAGACGAATCTCAGACGAACGTATGCCAAAGGCAGTCTTTTTTGGTGAGCTAAAAAGTGGTCGACGTAACACCGTAACGCTTAACAGACCAGTTTAGGCGCCAACATGCCTTAGCTGACATAGAAGAGAGCACATCGTTGCATGCTGCCTCAGAACGAGACAGCTGGAGGTCACCAGCAAAATAAACAACAATGTAAAAGGTATCTACAACACTACGTAATTAAAGAGTAAACAATTTATTAAGCGCTTAAAACACAATAACTAATCATACATTGGCACATTTAATTTCATTACTTTGCTTTTATAGTTCTATAATAAATCAATCTACAGTAAGATGGTGCGCAAATGTTTAATTAGGTCTAATGGTTCTTTAAAACTCGTTCTTGTTTGCAAAGAAATATTTTAGTGTACTGCGATAAGCCTAGTGACGTAAGCAGCGTTTTTCCCGTTTACGTCATGGAAAATTTTCATTCATAAAACATTCTAGCCAAAATTAATTTTTCGATAATGAGGCATTTTCAAACCGATATAACGGTCGACCTCGAGTTTTCCCAATGTGGCCAATGAGTTGAGAATTTTTTTCTCACTATTATGCACATACCTTGAAATTTTAAAGAAAATCGTTAGAGCCGTTTTTGAAATAAAATTTATATATATTTAAATATATATACATACATACATACATACAAGAATTGCTCGCTTAAGAGTATAATATCAGGTGACCGAGCCTCGCTCGGATGAATAATTTGTTAAGAAAGGATATATAGCCTACCCGAAGTCATTATGGGAATATTTTTGTAATTACGAAAATGAAAGATCGGGTAAAGACTATCAATCCGAAGAGTTGCTTTTTCGTCCTGTCAGTTCTCAATGTAATTGTACATGGCGATTAGAATAGAAAGTCCCCCCAACTTTAGGCCTATAGAAAACCACAGCTCAGGTCTTAACGTTTTACATTGCTTCTTTCGCGTAAAACTATTGGGCTATTGTTGTAATTACGAAAATGAACGATATGATAAAGACTACTAATCTGAAGAGTTGCTTAGTGTTCTGTTAGTTCTAAATGTAATTGCACATGGCGATTAAATATAAAGTCTCTTAAGTCCTCCTATAGTCTAGACCAACCACAGCTCACATCCGTCTTATAGTTTTACAATCCATCTTTTGCGTAAAACTATTGTAGGCCTACTATTATTGGCTTGGAAGAACGTCTTTGCAGTGTTACTTCTCAGATGGTTACGTTCAGACATTTAATTATGGAATTAGTATATATTCATTATGGCTTTAGTACGAAACATCAAGGGACGCAAATCTCTACGTTATAGGGTAAAACAGGCACTTTGTGACAAAGTAAAATGGCAAATATTTTCTTAATAGACTTAAATCATTGCATTAGTTTTCTAAAGAAACGTTTCCGTGGAGCACCCGTTACGCCGAAAAATATGTTCGTCCCCCATACGGGATACGTGCCCTGCCCAGCCTGACTGTGGGACTATAAGAAGTTCATAACGGCTTTTGTCATCCATCCATCCATCCCAGTGGTGCTACAGCCCGTGGAGGGATATGGCCTGCTTTTACAGATCTCTCCATTCAGATCTCTCCTGGGCCTTCCGTCAACACGCTCTGATTCCAAGCTTTTTACCGAGGTTTATAATTAAATCAAAAGAGGCTGCAGCGTACGCAAACTCGCTGGCCGCTGGCTAGATATCATGTTTAGTGTGAGCAAGTAAAGGGCAGAGAAGCTGTGTTATGACCATTTCCTTTGTTTTTGGTACAGGACAGTAGACACCGAAGCATGAACACATGGTAATAATTCACCAGCAAAATAATAATAATAATAAGGCTTGTCTTCGATTCCGAAAATTAATGAGGATTGCAGCTGTGACCTACATATTTTGCCACATACAGGGCAAGAATAACCATTGTCCGCGGTGATCGATTAAGATTTTCTTTTAGCGTCTGCGTCTGTCCTCGGCAGCAGATTTTCTTTTGGTCCCAAATGTGTATCCGCGTCCTTTGTATAGAGGGAATTCTTTAAGTCCGACAGTTACGCTGGACAGAGCAGTATCCTGTATGGGAGACGAATCTCAGACGAACGTATGCCAAAGGCAGTCTAGCACAGAACGAGAAAGCTGGAGGTCACCAGCAAAAAAAAACAACAATGTAAAAGGTATCTACACCACTCTACGCAATTAAAAAGTAAACAATTTATTAAGCACTTAAAACACAATAACTAATCATACATCGGCACATTTAATTTCATTACTTTTCTTTCATAGTTTTATAATAAATCAATCTACAGTAAGATGGTGCGCAAATGTTTAATTAGGTCTAATGGTTCTTTAAAACTTGTTCTTGTTTGCAAAGAAATATTTTAGTGTACTGCGATAAGCATAGTGACGTAAGCAGCGTTTTTCCCGTTTACGTCATGGAAAATTTTCATTCATAAAACATTCTAGCCAAAATTAATTTTTCGATAATGAGGCATTTTCAAACTGATATAACGGTCGACCTCGAGTTTTCCCGATGTGGCCAATGAGTTGAGAATTTTTTTCTTACTAATATGCACATACCTTGAAATTTTAAAGAAAATCGTTAGAGCCGTTTTCGAAATAAAATTTATATATATATATATATAAATATAAATATATATACATACATACATACAAGAATTGCTCGCTTAAGAGTATAGGATAGGATATAGACTATGATAGAAAGTGATACGGAGGCATAGTGAAAAACTAAAGACCAGGTTGGACACTGAAGCAAGGTCAGACCGAGGAAAGAAAGCAAGCGTTTGATAGGAGAAAGACTTTTATGTATCTATAACTAAACCTGTTGATCTCCGTTAGTGGCCAGGTTGTTCAACTCTGTCATATCAAGTCCTTTACCCACTCCAACACCCCAGATGTTGATGCCTTTAGCTTTCGCCGCCTCTGCCTGTTGTTTGGTTTTAGTCCTGACAAAGAAAGGAAATACATTTTAAAACAAACAGTAGGACTTAGTTCTCCATACGTGCTGACTGCGTTGTCAACGATAGTGACACTGATGAATAGTGACACCAATGAATTGTAGAACCATAGATGACCAGCACAATCTCTACCTAAGATCATCTTTGACCAACGTCTATCGCAAGTGTTACTTGGCCAGAACACCGACCTATATAATTTTTGTCTCCAGTATCTGATCATACTGCAGGCGTCCTCTTGAATTGAACAGTAGCAGATTATCGTGAGTCTAACTCAAGCTTTATCAGTTGAATTTCTTATCTTATCTTATATAATACATACATTACTTCAAAATAGAAGATGATTACGTCCTACGCGTCATGCTTTCAGTCATGCATATTAACCATTCACTTAAATTCTGCCAAGTCACTGGTTTTCCTGGCTAGCTCAGGCAACCCATTCCATGCTCTAATAGCACCAGGGAAGAAGGAGCACTTGTACAAATTTGTCCTAGCATATGGAACGAGGAATGTGCCTTTATCTTTGTGTCTTTCTGAGTATTTTATTAAATTTTGTTTTTGTATTTCAAAGAGATTGACCACCTTGTTACCGTAACTAACAAGAATGCCTTTGTAAAAAATAAATCTTTATTTTTGACTAATTCGAAACTAATTTTTTTAGTGTTCTTGGTCATATAGAAAGTCGTATTTAGACTTGAAAAGGCCCTAAAGCTATTTAAGATTTGTTACCCTTTTATGACCATTTATAAGTCCAGATATTATAAGCCCCAAATATTTCTTGGGGGCTTGTATTACCCATAGGTAAATCCGACCCTATTCATGTTCTTTCATTGGTGATGCCATTCAATAGTAGGGTCCTTATTATTTCGACTCACCTGTTGTTGGACTCCCCGTCGGTTATTATTATTATGGTCATCGGGACGTTTCGTTTCTGTGACGTCAGCAGCTCCACAGCCTTCGCTATCCCGAGATCTGTAGCCGTGTTCTCGTCAGGGTATTGCAAGCTGAGTACAGCTGTGATAGGTAGAATATGAGATACATAACGAATGCACGAATGCTTTATCCATTACCTTACAAGATATGTATCATTGATTGGTGGTGGAAATATTTACAATTAACACTATTACGAGTTAAGAGATCAAACAGAACTTCTGCAAAAAACGACATACAAGAACACCGACTTGTATATATATTTAAATCAAGCAACACATTCCATTCAGGGGCGGACTGGGTGTCAAAATCATTCCAGTCATTTCTATACAATCCGGCCTATACATTGCATATCATATAATGGACACCCTATTCTAGCCCTACCTGTCCTCACAATCATTATGTTAACTCTTTCTCTCCGTAATTATTTACCACATTCTGGTGGAATCAACGCTGATATCGTCAGTTAGGAGAGAAAGAGTTAAGTTTGATAACGTATGCATACAATGGATTCTATATCTTTATAAGAACTATATAGGCCTTATGTTGGTTTTTAATCGCTAAGTGTGAAGGCCCTACAAGGATGAAGCCTACAAGTAGCACTGTCTACGGATGTATGCTATTATAGTAATTCGGAAAATGTGTTAAGATCAAATTAGTATTAGAATTTCAAGTCTGTTAAAATTTTTTAAAACACGTCGCTCAAAGGGTCAATTTTATAAGAGAATGTTATAAAAATTTTAAAACTTAGTCATAGTGATCATTTCGGTGATCGGCCGATTTGGGTACTTGCTCACCGGGCATTTGCCCGAAAGTCCATAATAAGCCAGTCCGCACCTGTATTCCATTTAATCAATCTGGACATTTAATCTAACTAACATTTCAATGTGCTTGTGAATTGACGTTACGCTTTATGAATGATGAAAACTGCCATAGGCGTATCTACCTTGTCGAAATATGGCTACATCTGTTATTAGGTCAATATATGTGTTGACAATTCTACTGTACAGCACAGCCCCAACTCGTGTGTCATTTGGGCCTAAAACCAGACTGTTGACAGCTGAAAAATTAAGACATTAGTGTTAGGCACAAATATTAAGTCATAGGGGCACTTGCATTGGCGCCCGCAAGTTGTTGTTCTTGACTCCCCCCCCCCTTCTCTCATTTTGAGTAGCCATTTTTTTAGCTAATTTTTAGCATTAATTTGGACTATCAAATATTTTTTTTCTAAGTAGCAAATTAAAAAGTAGCGCTTCCACTGAAGAGCAGTTGTAAGAATAAGAGAATATTGTAATAGCTTATTGTTTGTGCCAACTTTGTGCAGAGTTGGATTTAGTATTTTGACTGATGAAATGCAGATATTTCAGTTACTGAGCAGATGTCTTTGGGCGTTCAGTTTGTTGTTGTGGCTTTATTGTTTGGTCCCTGCAGTTCAGAGAGTCGCAGTGTTTGTCTCTAACGTCATTGTCAGCGGATGCATGAAGTATGGTCTAGTCATGGACAAACTGCTCGGCTAAGGTTGCAATGTCCCCTGATGGTTATCAGTCAAAAGCGTGTTTAGACACAAGGATTGCAGACCCTGTGTGGTCCTGTTGGGCGCCCCTGGTCACTTGTTATTAATGAAAAAAAAACTATAATACAAGAACAAGTCTTTGATATTTTGCATAAGTGGCTGATTAAAATGTAACAAGCAAAATATAAAAATATTTTTTGACAACAAAAAAGCTTATCTAAAGGGGAGAACCGTTAAATCATACAATATCTCTCAATACTGCAATTTTAAATCCTCTTTTCTGTATGAAAAATTAATTAATTATCACTTATTTATTATTTTTTTTTAAATTGATTCATACATTGTCATGGTCTATGAATAATGGTGCAAAGTTTCAACTTAATCCGAAATTGAGAAGCTGGAGAACAAAGCGAAAACAAATTGTGACAGACAGATGAAGTGAGTTTGTATCTAACTGACAGATGGAGTGTCAGACAGATGGAGTGAGTTAACATAAGCTTTGTAATAAATAAAGTTCTAACTTACCAGTAGATACAGTTGATAAGATTCGGTTAAAATTATCTTCTCCTAGACTGTTGGAGCCATCAATGACAAACATGAGATCCATTGGACTTCGGCAGACAGAGGTTTCTAGAGCGAAATAGTAAGAATAGAAATACGTGATGTAATAACACGGCACTACTCCTCAGGACCTCAACAAAAACAATCTAAATAAGGACAAATAGTATTGTGAAGAAACAAGTTCCTTTAATTGTAAAGTGCCTTTTTAATCGTGAAGCATTTCAAACCTAACAAAAATACAAGCCTAACATTGTATACAGAACAACTCCACTAGAGGACTTTCTCTCTTCTTGTTTACAACACACTCCTGACTTCCCGCAAGTCCCTTAACTCCCAGGTACCCAACACTTGACCGTGTGTCATGGTTGACCACACTTAGTGACCGTGTCACAACAACTATTTTACTGGACAGGTAAAACAACCTGCAGAGCTGCTAACAAGCTTAAGATAAAAGAAAACTTTTTTAAAAAAATAAAGCTTTTCTAAGGAAAAGAACAACTAATTACAGCAATTTATTTGAAAATTACTGGGTTTAGCCCCTCCTATGCTATATAAAACAAAATTAATTAATTAGCACTAAATGATTAATTAATTAGGTATTTTTGTTTGATTCGTGTATTGGTGTCGACTATGTAAAATTATGCTAAATTTCAACTTGATCCGAAAATGGGAAGTGGAGAAAAAATGTAGTAAGAGGACTAAATCCACATATATATATATAATTAAGTAGCATTTATTTTCCTTATTTCCAAATCAAAGAAAATAATCATTAACAATTAACTAATTGTTTTTTTATTGACTCATGTCTTGTCAGGTTGAATGAATAATTGTGTAAGGTTTTAACTTGATTCAAAAATGGGATATGGGAGAAAAAATCTTGTTAAAACCTTTTACCAGGCAGACAGAGAGACAAACAGACAGAATGAAAGACAAACAGACAGATTGATTTGACATAAGTTGTTTTATAAAAGAAAAAACATCTAAATTATAATTTCTTTTTTAAATTTTGTTCTGTATGTAATGAAGTTGTCAATGCGTTTAACATTTACCTATCTTGTTACACGCTGAGCTGGTCAGATTCTCAAACTGGGCAGTAAACTGATTAAAATCTTCAATAAATACCGTCTGCAATGAAGAGTAGTAAGATTAAACAAATAAGAAAATGATGAGTAAAAACAAAATGGTTGCCTTTTTTCAGAACTTTGGAATCTATCGTGTAGAAAATGTAGGACTTATCTATTTATTTAATAAGCGTGTCATGTGGCCAGCACAACGACTACCGATTTTTCTATAACTTGGTTTTAAAACCAAGATCTTAAGCACTTAGCCACCATGCTAAGAATGATGTTTGTAGTCTAAGCAGTTGAACTATGTTATAACTAGTTGTAGGAGTCGTATGAATATATGTATTTTACTGTACGTTTCTCCAAGATTCCAAGATTTTAAACATTGACCTTGAAGCTAAAAATAGTAAATTACCAATCTATGGGAATGATGATATAAAGATCATCTGTTTCTGTGGCCCACGGTTAACACGGAGGTCAAGAGGCCAATACAAGA
Source organism: Biomphalaria glabrata (assembly GCF_947242115.1). NCBI lineage: Eukaryota > Metazoa > Mollusca > Gastropoda > Planorbidae > Biomphalaria > Biomphalaria glabrata. The sequence goes on from NC_074720.1 coordinate 9,666,287, forward strand.
ACCAATAAAATTGTAATTTTCCAAAAAAAAAAATTATGTCAGGTACTGAGTTGGGCCCCATTGAAATCACGAAATTCAAAATACCACTTATCACTGGGACTAGGGCTCAAGATCAGTCGGTGCGGCAGCCAAGCGCTCTACCATCTGGCCACCACGCCTCTGATCCTGAAGATTGGAAATGTTAATGACTACTAGGTGTTAGGGAGAGAGAAGTTCGTAAGATGTAGCTAATAAGTTGAGAATAAGAACAATTGCATATAATATTTATGGTTATAGGGAAATTAATAATTGACATCTTTTTTTTTATATTTCTTAACCTGTTGGGCTCCATTGGTTGCGAGGTTGTCCAACTCTGTCATATCAAGCCCTTTTCCCACGCCAACTCCCCAGATGTTGATCCCTTTAGACTTGGCTGCCTCTGCTTCTTGTTTGGTCAAGGTTCTGAAAAAGATAAGTATAGAAATGTATTAAACAAATCGACTTCTTTCTTTCTCCTGGCCTAAATGTAGTCTTATAACTGATGTAATTGTTTTGAAAAGGCTCAATCTCTAATTAGAATCGTCAATAAAAGCACAAAATATATATATTTTGTAGCAACACAATTCATTAAAGAAAACGCCATTTACGAGATTACTATTCGTTTTAAATTAGGTCTTACTTAAAATGCATACTAGTTAGCTTTTTATCTTTAAAAAAAACTGCTTGCATAAGTGATTTAAAAAATTAGATTTTTCGCTTTCAGAAAAAAAAGTAGCAGTTGCATCAGAACTTTGAATGGTCTAAAACAGGGGTCGGCAACCTTTTGAGTCAGAAGAGCCAAAAATTCCGATTTACAAAATTTTAAAGTTTTTAAAGAGCCACAACATTTTTTTCTTCCCAACAATAAATAGTAATCATACAATTTTTTAATGAAAAAAAAACCCAATCCATTTATTCATATATAAGTAGTGTTTTTCACGACAAATTCGAATATATATATATATATATATATATATATATATATCAGGGACGGACTGGCTATATGGCGGTGGGCCGGTATCCAAATGGGCTTGTAGAGTCACCTAAAGGGCGTCATGAACGCCACGATACATATTAAATTGAAAAAAAAATTATAACATTCTCTTATAAAAGTGGCTCTCTGATTGTCGTGTTGTTTTTTTTTAAATCGTTTACAGACTCCACATTGTAGGTCCTAAATAGTCATTATTCTAATTTAATTGAACACATTCTCCGAAATAATGTAAACAACTGACGTCCGTGGACAGTGCTTCTAGTAGGCTTCATCCTTTCAGGGCCTACACACTAAGCGATGAAAAAGTAACCTAAGGCCTGTATTTCTTATGAAGATGTAGAGCATTGTAGAGTTATCGATAAAATGTTAAACTTAACAATTATTTTGATGACATGTAGGCCCATCGTATGATATACAATTTATGGGCCGGAGTGTACAGACATGCCTGGGCCGATTTTGACACCCAGTCCGCCCCTGATATATATATATATATATATATATATATATATGACATTATTAGATAATTATTTTTTATTTCGGTAACAACTAAAGAAGTTAAACATTTATTTACAATACTAACTGGTACTTCAAATAACAAACTATTGAGCAAACAAATTCAATGGGAGCATTTGCTTTGCATGGTTTTAGAAAGTTTTGATAAATTTGGATCATAACTTATTACTTATTATTTCTAGTTTCAAATACGAATCTTAATTTTCATTTGTTAGTTGGCTTCTTATTTTACTTTTATTATATTCATGCATGAGAACGCTTGCTCGCACGAATATGTCGATCCAAAGATACTCAGCACTGCAAATGCCAACTTTTTCACCTCACTGTAGCAATCTGGAAGATTATTCCATGCGTCGAATCAACTCGAGACATTTCTTTTAAAGCTGTCCACTTTTGTTGCGTTACATACATTTCTGGACCTTCAACTCTTCCAACTTGCTTTTCAACTCTGCAAATTTTCCATTTTACAAAGCTTTACTTTTTAAATCGATCAATCGCATTTCTAGAGATCCAGTATCAATTCCATATGGATCAATGTGGATTTTGTTACTGTTTGTGTTGAGAGGATTTACTAGGAATTCTAGAATGGTTTTGTTGGTTTTGAACTGCTCAAATCTATCTAGAAATTTAGCTTTGATTACTCTTTATAACTGTGCTGAAGTAATTCGTGTCAAAAGTTTCACTGATTTTATGTTTTAAACATTGAAAATGAAGTAACTTATCGCTCTGAATTTCTTCTGCAAAAAATAATTAACTATTCTTCAAAAAAAAATTTTTTTTCTAAAAAAAAACATAGGATGGCTTTTCCTTTTCTTGATTTTATTTAAATCGATCTTGTTGTCCACAGGGCGTTTTTTTTTTTTGCACTGAGTTCGCTCTATCTTCACCTCTAGTTTGTCAGGAGGGCGATAGCATTTCTAGAAGTTCTTCTTTTAAACCTTAGGAAGACATATACATAACAATCTGTACCGTGTCTTTATGCCACAAGACTCATCTATAGTTTATCCACTAAATCCAGGAAGAACAATAAACGTCTTCTAAAAGAATGAAGGGTCAAAGAGTCAGAATGTAATAAGACAGTTCAATATCTTCCATCTGCAAATAGGTTACATTTAAAGACATTTTGGCTAGTCTTTCGTGTATTGTTTTAGCGGATAGTGTCAAATCATTGATGGTTTCGTTTTGTTTTTTCCAAGATTTCTTGTTTGTTTTTTAAATAAAGAAAAAGTTCTTCAAATGCACGTAGGAAGCAGTCTTTGGCATACTCATCATCTGTAAATGGTTTGCCTTTTTGTGCAATTTCTAGTGGTACCGCAAAGCTTGCCAGATTAGCATGACTTGTGGATTGTTTCCAAGTTTGAGAAGATAATCGGTTCTAACTTATCTACTTGAAACAACAAACTATACATCACATCTGTGGTGAAGATGACAATTCGTCTTGCGTCGAAAGCGAATTAAAACCTACATAGAAATATCCAACGACGGCCGAGTGCTTCCGACAGACTGACAACAGTGATGACGCGTGTAATTGGGAGAGGTGTGTTGAAAAGCGAGTAAAAGTGGCTGAGAGATTGACTCGGAGCCTAATCATCGATAAAAAATTCAGAACTATTTTAAAAATGTTTCGATAAAATAAATAATATTTGCGTATGGAACTAAAGAGCCGCAGTTTCACATCCAAAGAGCCGCATGTGGCTCGCGAGCCGCAGGTTGCCGACCCGGGGTCTAAAATATTGTGATGTCGGATTTTCACTATCATTTTCTAGTTTACGAGATCTAAACGGGACGGACGGACAGACGGACATTTCACACAAAACTAATAGCGTCTTTTCCCCTTTCGGGGGCCGCTAAAAAGAACATCTTAACACCAGATTAAAGATTTACAACGCTCACTGTAAAGACTCTTCTCATCATGAAGCATTACAAGAAATCACTATAATGAGAAAACATAGACCGCCCTTTCGCTTGACAAGGAGGAATTGACTTTGTTAACAACTTTTTTTTACATTACTTTTTTTTTTTGTACCGCATTAAAGTAATAAAATAAATGCATTAGTAAGGAATACGCTGTGGAGGTGGACAGGGAGAATGCAGATGCTAGAGAGAAAGTGGAGATGGATTAGTCACACCCTTAGAAAAGATTAACAACGGAGCTAGAAAGGCCTTAGAGTGGAACTCCCAGGGAACAAGACGTAGAACAGGGGTTCTTAACATGTGGGTCGCGACCCACTTGGGGGTCGATTGACGATTTGCCAGGGGTCGCCTAAGACGATCCAAAATATGGATTGTTATGTCTATAGTTCTATTGCTGTATGTGTGTGCGGGGAGGGAAGTCGCGGCAGAGTGGGGGATTGTGAAAAGGGGTGGCCAAGCTTAAAAGGTTGAGAACCGCTGACGTAGAGGAAGACCAAAAAGAACATGGCGACGCAGTATATCGGTACTAAAGGAAGCCGAGAGGACATGAAAGAGCTGGGAAGCCATTAAAAATCTAGCAAGAGACTGTGGAGAATGGCGTGTTTTTAATGACGCCCTATGTTCCATGAAGAACTCAGAGAAAAGATGCTGATTAGTAAGAAATGAAATTAGTTTTACGAAGATAACTAGTAAGCCTAGAATCCAGAATCTCACCTGTTGTTTGACTCTCCATCAGTTATTATCATCATTGCCATGGGTACGTTACGTTTCTGTGACGTCAACAGCTCTACCGCTTTGGCTATGCCAAGAAATGTTGCTGTTGTCTCATCCGGGTATTGAAAACCAAGTATGGCTGAAATAAATACAAATAGCCATAGATGCAGCCGAGACATTTTTAGTTCATTCTACTGAAAACAGACTGAAGTTATTTTAACCTTTCTTAAAAACATCGACATCTGATACTAGCTGAATGAAGTTGGTGACAGTTCTACTGTAAAGTACTGCGCCTACTCTCGTGTCGTTTGGTCCAATAGCAAGACTATTTACAGCTGGGGAAAAATAAAAACATTAATTATTAGCTAAGACCTTCCTACAAGAACAGTACCAGAAAATAAAAGAAGAGGCAGACAGAGAAAGAGATTGGAAGACAACAATAAAGAATGGACCGAAAGAGATTAGAAAGAAAGGAATAGAGAAAGAAGGTCGAAATGTTTAGGCTAAATAGAGTACCTCAGTGACGATGACATTAGTTACTAAGTATATCTACATTTTTCTCTGGACTCATCGGGCCTTTTAACACTATTTTTAGAATATTGCTACCCTCGAAATAAAAAAAAAAGAAAGACTTGCATAATATGTTTCTGGTCCTGTTATAGATTAGTTTATGTATGTTATAGTTATATTAATGTTATTTATCATTACACGAATGTAAGTAAGAAGCCTACCTTCTGAGACAGTTCTAATGATCAAATTGAAGTTGTCTTCTCCTAGACTGTTGGAGCCATCTATCACAAACACGAGGTCTATTGGACGACTACAAACTGGAACTTCTGTAAGAAAAAGTCAAAATAAAATTGTTATAGATGCATTAAATGTAATACTACATTCGATAGCATTGATATCATACTTTTCTAGATATTTTATATATACTTTTTGATATTTTAGGTTTTTGGCACATCGGCTCGGCAAAATTGAGGCCATGTCCTGCCCTAGTAAAAGCCCAGCATAATCGTTTTACAAAAAATTTCACTGTATATGGAGACAGACTGAGTGCTGGTTCGAATCTCGAAATAAGCAAAAGGAATGAGGTGGTTTTAGTCAACAGAAAGAATAATATATATTACTTCTCAACTAACCCTAGAACAGATGCATCCACATGCACGAACTGTGGCAAATTTTGCCGCTTCAGAATCGGGCTTCAGATTCAAGAAAAAAAACGAAAACAAGTAATTCATCTAGGAGCATCCATTGACTTCCGGAACAAACCCCCCCCCCCCCCACTAAGTATATATAATATTATGGTAAATTTAAAACAACTAATACATATAATTATTATTTTTTATTATATAATGCTACTTTCATGCTTATATCATGCTTTGAGCGCTATGGTCCAATCTCATTTGTGGACCAGTGGGTGGAGAGGGTATCTGGGAGAAGGTTTTCCGTGCTGCCTTTAGGCGCTCAGTAAACACAACTCTGCTTGAGTCGGGTGTCGAACCTCGAGTCACTTTCAAGAGTGTGTGTGTCTAGAATAGTTCAAGCAATTTAGCCTCTCGGCCACGCTTCCCACAACTTGTAGCTTGTACATCGTTTTTAAACTCGGTGCGTGAAGCAACATAAATACAATTAATGTAAGTAATCATCTCATTTCGACTACTTTATAATGAATACAAGAAGCGGTAACAAGATGTGGAAACGCATTTTCTGTAAAATGAAATTTGATATCCAGATAACACGCAATGTCTATTAGTTTCTTAATGCGTAAGTACTATATGAAAATGTTTCAACCAAAGTAACACCTCTTGTTTAAGACAATATCTATAGAAAAATAAATTAAATTAAAATCGTTGTGTAATTTATAGCTCAACTCAAGTATAAATCGAATACAATTGATTCAATTTCCAATGTCTTATTTAAGAATAAGGAAGAGGATATCAATGCATGTAAATAATTATTTTGTAAAAGTTTTTTTTTTCCATTCAAAATTTAAATATAAATTCTTATGTAATTTGTAATTTTCATGAACAAAGAGTAATATAGTTATAAACAACTTGACAGGTTTTTTAATTATTATTTTATGAGTACAGAAATCTAATAGATGTCTTTAAATATACGGTTTTCTTCTAGCACCATTAAGAATAGAATTGAAACGTCAAATTCTATTCAGACTACACTAAGTACATTACCTATTTTGTTACAGGCTGCGCTGGTTAAATTTTCCAACTGGACTGCAAATTCTTGAAAATCACCGATAAAAACTGTCTACAAAGAAATAAAATAATAAAATTTAGTTAAAATAGAAAGTGAAATTAACATTCAAGTTATGAAATCTTTCATCATCCTCTCTATATACAAAGTTAAATTAGTTTTCAATCTTTCAATGTTATTAATTAATGTATTTCATGTCTCTAGCCCAGGGGTTCTCAGCCTGTGAGTCGCGACCCCCCTTGGGGGTCGATTGACGATTTGCCAAGGGTCGCCTAAGACCATCAGAAAATATGGATTGTATATTGTCTACTCTTCTATTGCTGTATGTGAGTGGGGGTGGGGGATCGCGGCAGAGTGGGGGATAGTAAAAAAGGGTCGCCGAGCATAAAAGGTTGAGAACCGCTGCTCTAACCAAAAGGACTGCTGAGGACAAAGACGACGAAAAGATAACCTAAACCGACCATCGCCAAACTCCGACTCACCTGAATCGAAGACGTCCTTTATATCTATATATAAATGTTGAGCTAACCTGTTGGGCTCCATTGGTTGCCAGGTTGTCCAACTCTGTCATATCAAGCCCTTTGCCCACGCCAACTCCCCAGATGTTGATGCCTTTAGACTTGGCGGACTCTGCCTGCAATTTGGTTTTGGTTCTGCAAAGAACAGTATAAATATCAAATATTGAATTATCATTCGTATATGTGGTATATGCACATATTATTCAATTTTTTTTTTATAAATATGTTTATGTTAATAAGTTTAGGAAGAGACAAAAGACTATATATTGTATAATAAGACAGAAAGACAGATAAAACTATTAGCTTATACTGGCGTAATTAGAAGCTAGTTACAACACTTTCCTTCAAAAGATAAATATTCGGACGGATATCTTATTTTACTATGCTCTAATCCCGGTTACCGCCGAATGTCAAAATGTACTATCCGATGTATATATATATATATATATATAATGCTACCTGTTGTCAGATTCCCCATCTGTTATTATTATCATCGTCATTGGGACATTACGTTTCTGTGACGTCAGGAGATCCACCGCCTTCTCTATGCCAAGATCTGTAGCTGTTGTTTCATCCGGGTATTGAAAGCCAAGTATGGCTGTAATCATATTAATATTAGTTTTATTTAAAATTAGACTGTTAGTTTAAAATTGAAACTTTTAATATACTACAAATAAAAAACAAAGTTCCTCTAACCTTTCTTAAAAGCATCAACATCTGTTACTAGTTGTATAAAACTGGTGACATTTCTACTGTAGAGCACTGCGCCTACTCTAGTGTCATTTGGCCCAATGACAAGGCTATTCACAGCTGTGGGCAAACAAAGCAAAAACATATTATATGTGTCTGTTATCAATGACTGCATCTAAAACTTATTTAAAGGAGAGGGAGTCAAAAGAAGTGATGAGAAGAGAACATCAAGGAATTGACAGGCCTGTCGATGAACGAGACTCTATGGCAGGGGTTCTCAACCTGTGGGTCGTGACCCCCTTGGGGGTCGATTAACGATTTGCCAGGGGTCGCCAAAGACCATTGAAAAAATGGATTGTTTTTGTCTACTCTTCTATTGCTGTGTGTGTATGCGGGGGGAGGGGGGGGGTTGCGGCAGACTGGATGATTGTAAAAAGGGGTCGCTGAGAACAAAAGGTTTAGAACCGCTGCTCTATGGGATGAGAACTTCAAGTATGGACAGGCCTGTCAATGTGATGTGGTATATTGCAAGTGTAAAAATGTTAATAGAAACTTATAGAGTAAACATATATTATAGATTTACGCTTTTAGGGTACATGCTTACATTCTGAGACAGTTTTAATGATCAAATTGAAATTGTCTTCTCCTAGACTGTTGGAGCCATCTATCACAAACACGAGATCTATCGGACGACGACAAACTGGAACTTCTGTAATAGAAAGTGTAAAATAATTAATTAATTACTTGTAATAGCAGATGGAAGACTCTGAATTCAAACCTCTGTTGCCTTCCAGCTATACCCAGTCAATGGAAATGCTTCCGGAGTCAACGCTGTGGAAAAATCAGGAGCTGGTGACCCTAAGGCAATTAGCAGCACCCAGTGCTACACACGAGTAGAACCGTGTGCTTGTCAAAAGAGCTGAGCCGAAGACTCTTCGAGCTCTAAGCGTGTAAGCCTGCTTGAACAAATAGTTCTGTCTGGAAAAGGTCCAAGTCAATGCCTATTTAAAGCATTGCTATTTCCGATATATCTGGCACTCCGGGCTCATGCACTAGAATGCATGGCCGAAGGCCGGGTACACCGGGAACCCCGCCATTTTCCTATGTTGTACCAAGCTAACCATGCAGGACTCGCCATTATTGTAACGGTCCCTTGAGGAACGATGCATAGTTTATCTTTGTGTAGCAGATTCGAGATTTGAGCCTTGCCAGCCATATCATGAGCTCTTGGTCCATCTCTTGAACTGATTTATTTTGGCATAAAACTTCACGTGCCTTACCAATCGAAAACCTAGACTTATCACACGTTTGATACGGATTTGAAAATCTTTAGATCTCTCAACAATTTTTTTATCATGGTCATCGCGACGTTACGTTTCTGTGCGGTGGTGCGGTGGCTGAGCGGTAAAGCGCTTGGCTTCCGAACACGGGTACCGGGTTTAAATCTTGGTGAAGAATGGGATTTTTATTTTCGGGATCTTTTGGCGCCTCTGAGTCCATTCAGCTCTAATGGGTACCTGACATTAGTTGGGGAAAAGTAAAGGTGGTTGGTCGTTGTGCTGACCACATGACACCCTCTTTAACCTTAGGCCACAGAAACAGAATACCTTTACATTATCTACCCTATGGACCACAAAGTTTGAAAAGGATACTTTACATTTTTAATTTATTCAGTACACTCAAAAACACAAAAGACAAAACCGTAAGCTCCATGTTTTCACAACAATTAAGTTTAACATTGTTCAAAAATTGTACAAACTTGATGATTTAGGTTGTCTATTGTTCTATGTGTATTAACATGTTCGTACACATGTGTCATACATGCCAAACGACGAAGCCCTTGAAATAGGGATTCTTTCGACAGGAACTATCTTTAGTTTCTACGGAAGCCAAAAAATTCCGAGTAACATTATGATAAATGTTTCAAGTCGTTCGTTTACCAGTTGAAAATCATGAATTCCTAATGTAAATGTTTTTATGTCCAACAATGTCTATTTAAACTAATCTAATCAATGCAAACATGTTCCTGTACATTACTCAATCATTATCATCTTGTGTATAAGTCGTGTGTCTTGCGCCATTGTATACAGAAACTTTATTACAATGCCCGTTTTTTTTTAATACATCATTAGTAGTGAACCGGTTTATTTCAAACCAAGACTGAGGCTAAACAGCATTGCAGTGAGCTCATGAGGAATTTAGTGGACTAGATATAAGGATATTAAGATATCTTGTTTAAAGTTTAAATCCGTATCTATCAACTATTAAATTGTGTCGTTTTGAAGTTTATATGACTAATAAATTAAGGTTACATTCTTAGGTATTCCAAATTTGAATAAAATTCTTTACCTATTTTATTACAAGCAGTGCTGGTTAAATTTTCAAGCTGAATAGAGAATTCTTTGAAATCCTGGATGAACGCAGTCTAAGGGAAAAAAAAGTAAAATACACATTAGTTTTCTTGTGTCTTCTTTTCTGTGGATACGTCTCAGTGTCAAGGAAAAAAAATACAGAAACAGAACTGTGTTTAATAGAAATAGTATATTTCTTCCATTTTAAGTAAATTCTTAATGGCCGAGGAGTATTTGAAACTGGAGTTTCTCTTAGTAACGCATTAAGGATTTGGGGATTTTCACACTCAAAAGTTAATTCCATCAAAGAATTTTGTCAAGATCCTATTAACGTCGCTGAAGCAATAAAAGATAGTCAGATAGAAAAATAAGAGAAAGTGATGTTAAGAAATGTGGTTTCAAATAAAATGACAGATCATGTGCACAATGTCAAGGACGCTGTATTAAAAGACCGGGCTTCGAACTCGAGCCGCTTGGATAGTGAAGTGGTTTATCCCACTCAGCCACCTATCACTTTATTTACTGCTTCAAGGACGTAACTGTTTCTTTAAAAAGAAACTAGTAATAAATATAAATAAACAGCAGATAACTTGGATAATGTTGGAGAATCCTCCCCCCCCCCCCCCCCCAAATAAAAATAAGTGTCTAGTAGATACATTTGAGTTTATCCCACTTCCATGGTCAATAATTTGTTCATTTAGAGTTGGCAAAGTCCATTACAATTTACAAGGTACACAACTACATTCAGTAGAAGCAGAACTGACGCCTCAACACTGGTCTGCGACGTCGCAACCTTTGGGCTTTTTAGACCAATAGACCTGTGACGGCGCAACCTTTGGGCTGTTTAGACCAATAGACCTGCGACGTCGCAACCTTTGGGCTGTTTAGACCAATAGACCTGTGACGTCGCAACAAGCTGTTGGTCTAAGCTGCCTACAGGCTGCGACGTCACAGGTCAGTGTATAGACTTTCTATAAGGAACGGTCTGGCTTTTAGGTCCTATATAATGTTCGAGTTAAATTTTTGTCGCTTACAGGGTTTGAACAATCACGCAACATTCTAAATTTTCTTATCAAATTAATACCAAATGTTTCTAAAAATAAAACTATCTCTAACCTGTTGAGCTCCATTGGTTGCCAGGTTGTCCAACTCTGTCATATCAAGTCCCTTGCCAACCCCAACCCCCCAGATGTTGATGCCTTTAGACTTTGCGGACTCTGCTTCTTGTTTGGTTTTAGTTCTGGAATTTAAAGCGAAACAATTCTATATTAAAATAGTGAGGTGCACAGTTTGTAATACTTTATTTTCAGAATGATGCAAGCAAACAAACAACCTCTCAGTCGATTTAAACAAAAGGCTGTTCGCTTTTTAGGTCAAGTACAATAATGTGTAGAAGGTACAGCTAATACATAAAGCAGAAAATAAGTATGTATGTATGTCCCGATTAAAAAAACAAAACCGTTTGACCAATCTTGATAAAACTTTGCATAAAATTTCCTTAGATCATGGCGGAGACCGTAGTGTATATTTAATTTCCTTTCCACAACCGGAGAGCCCTAAAAGTAGTCAAAAAGTACCCAAAAGTATCTCTATTCAATAACGAAACTCTTTAACTAATCGGGTAAACCCGTTTTTTTTCAGAAATTTACATTGATACAAATAAGTGGGCACAACGGGTAAACCCATTGTCTTATTCAACTTTTATTTTCGTGGCAAAATAAAAAAAAAAGTGAAGGGAACATTCTCCATGTTTGACATCGATCTAACATCAACCCAGTAGACTAGTAATAACCAAACTAAGGCGCGCAGGCTACGGGTCTGATCCGGCTAGTGTATTTTTATAATAATCTTACCTGTTATCCGACTCTCCGTCGGTTATTATTATCATGGTCATCGGGACGTTACGTTTCTGTGAGGTCAAGAGTTCAACCGCTTTGGTTATACCAAGATCTGTTGCCGTCGTCTCGTCAGGGTATTCAAATTGAAGTATGTCTGCATGGTATAAAATAACTTAAAAGTACCGGTAACCAGCGTGAAATGCTAACTTACGAAAACTGCAGCGTATTAATAATAATAATTGCTTAATTTATCTAGCACTGTACACAAAGAGAATGTAGGCTCAAGACGCCATGATAACATAGCCTAAGAATAGAAATGACAAGGAAATGTTAAAAAAAAAGTTTTAAACAGATAGACTCCATTGTTCTTCTTGAATGTAGTGAAGCCTTTTTTTTTTGTCTTTGCTCAATGGGTAACGACCTTTAAATCTTTGGTCAATGGGTAACGACCTTTAAATCTTTGGTCAATGGGTAACGACCTTTAAATCTTTGGTCAATGGGTAACGACCTTTAATTCTTTGGTCAATGGGTAACGACCTTTAAATCTTTGGTCAATGGGTAACGACCTTTAAATCTTTGGTCAATGGGTAACGACCTTTAATTCTTTGGTCAATGGGTAACGACCTTTAATTCTTTGGTCAATGGGTAACGACCTTTAAATCTTTGGTCAATGGGTAACGACCTTTAAATCTTTGGTCAATGGGTAACGACCTTTAATTCTTTGGTCAATGGGTAACGACCTTTAATTCTTTGGTCAATGCACTGAAAGCATTAACTCCTACAGTTTAGTACCTTTTTTACTTCACACTTGTTTTATTACTTATGCATCTTGTCGTTTGTTTTAATAGCTGAACACATAGTAACGAAATAGGACATGTATTTTAAACTTACTGTTCATTCATTTCCATAACGATAAAGATGTATTGTGTGAAATAGAAAGCAATATCTATATGGTTATTGTCGCGTAGCAGACTAACTATCGGCAGTAACCTTAGCAACTAGCTCCGCCTTTATTCTAGAAGGTTCTATAACGGAAGCTCTATGACTTAATTGGGAGCGTGGTTTGCCGGGAAATTATATAAGCTGGGCTAGGTGTTAGTTGTAGACAGGATTTCGTAGAGGAAGGTTGTAGACTAAAGTGTGTAGACGGACATTAGACAAGTCGCAAAATTTTGAGTTGTAGAATTAATACATTTATTTTAATCTATTTTGAAATGAGCTAAGAATGATTAATTCAACTTGTACTGTTTCATTTTGTACATTTAACATTATGTATGCTGTAAGTGATTCCTAGTTCCTGAATTAAAGTTTTTGTATTTTGAATTAAAGGATCTTCATTATTTGAATGTCTTTAAACATTTAGAGTCTTTATATGAATCTCCGGCATCACGGGATGTTTTTTGAGTGTTTAATAAAGATTCGATAATCCAAGTACTAAAAGAGCATTGTCTGATCAACACAACACTATAGTAGCCTCATGTCAACTTAACATTTTATCAATCATAAGAAAAAAATATCCCGTGACAGTTATATGGACTTGCAACATCTACATGGCCTAAGTAAATAGATGTAATTATAAAGCAAGCTATGAACAGAGAGATATCGAAGATCTCAGACGACGAAGAAAATAGTGCTTAATGCAATAAGATTGGATCCTCTAGCACCTAGACAGCGGCGATACCTTTCCCTGTGTGAGTGCTAACTCCAGAAACCCTTTATTCCGTTAGTCGTTTCGTATACCAGCAACTGGACTGAAGAAGCCGTTTCGTTCATTCACGAACTAGACCATTACAATTTGCCTTTATGGTGAGGCGACATAAGGCGCTTAGTCTCTACACCCGTGGGTCGTGTAATGATGTAATAGGCTGGTGCATAGATGTAGCATAATGGGGAATTTCTGTAGCGACGCGACGATCGATTAAAAACATAACTCGGGCTAGTTAGGAGACAGAATCAACGGACAACAGATGATTGGGACTTCAAGATCGGACTGTTTCCCCGTCTGTGGAATTAAAGTATTTTAAGTTTGGAATCACAACTCCTTACTCTAAGATGTTCTGTTGTTCGGTATTTATTTAAAGTAAAATATACACAAGGTTATATGCTAGAATCAACAATTCATTGACAAAGAAACGTTTCATTAGGTAACCAAGAGATTTAGCTAAACGTCTCTTTAATGATAACATAACTCTTGAATGATCTGAAAGTATAACATATTGTTACAAATGAACAGTGACAGATAAAGGTCACTACGTGTGACCCCGACTTGATGACACTGCAGCGAGTGTTTTCTGGAATCTACGTGTATAAATAAAGACAGGATATGACGTTTCCTCACGTGTTATTTCAGAGAATACTAGCCGTGTTTGTGCAACTTTGGACAAGCGATTAGGGACTCTATATAAGCCAGAGAGTTAATGTGAAAGTCGGTCGTATGGAGTCGTGAGTTAGCCGTTACAGTCGATACAGACGATGTGTGCGGCTCTAGTGGCAGAGAAATGTGTACGACTCGATGCAAGTTAACTAGGGTAGAGTTAACTGGAGTGGACTACTGTCGTTAAAGTCTATACAGCGAACTACAGTGGACTTCAGCCGTTACAGTCGATACAGTCGATGTAAGACGTGTGCGGCTCTGATGTGGTAGACTGGAATACGACTTGGTTCAGCTTTGGGAGACCTGGAGCGACACTGGGAAGTGTGTCGTTGGTCTGTTACGACTTGGTTCAGTTTTGGAGACCTGGAGCGACACTGGGAAGTGTGTCGTTGGTCTGTTCTGTGGAATACGGCTCGAGGAATGAGAAGAGATGAATTGCAACGAGGTGAAGAGATGAATTGCAACGAAGTGAAGAGATGAATTGCAACGAAGTATAGCTAACTGTAAACTGACAGATATTGTACAGTCTTCTACGCTACATGTTACAGTAACGAATTGTTAGAGTTAATAGTCATTAAAGTTATATGAAACTGAAAGTTTAGTCGTCAAGTTCTTTGCTGTGTTTTTATTTATGTGCCAACTAATACATCTAGTCAGAAGATTCAGAAAATTTAACAATTGGTGTCAGAAGTGGGATCTTTCTGGCTAGAATGTGTTCCACCAAACTTCTTATTGAACTTGACATGAAAGAACTTAGACAAGAGCTTCGAGAAAGAGGTCTACAGCTTAACGGAAATAAGGAAACGCTAACAGCACGTCTCAGACAAGCCCTGTTGGAGGAAGATGAGAATCCGGACACTTGCCAATTTGAAATCAAACCTAATACGATGGAGCTCCTGAGAACTTTGCAATACAAAATGAACTCGGTGAAAGAGAGCATTAAGGAGATAGAATCAGAAATCAACACCAGATTATCTTTATTTAACCAGTTGACCAAAACCATGAATGAAAATGAGCAAATAGCTACCACGCCCAACAAGACAGAAGAACAAATAAAAGATCAAACGAGAATCATGATTAATGAGCTGCTGAACACCCAGCAGTATCAGATTGAGTCGACAGATGAAAGAGCTACACCATTGATGAACAGCGAACAATTGTCCAACCAAGGATGTGGCGATACAGACAATTACGATAGAGATGCTGGTGATGGTTGTGCTGTCTGTGACTGTGATAGCAAACCAAACGAATGTGGCTCACAAGACATGAAAAGAGACGGTAGCTGTTACTATTTCAACGAAAAGCAGAATGAGGCGGCTGAAGAAACAATAGAAGAGACCTATAGTTTGACCGAAGCTTTAGCTACAGATATACCTGATATGAGTACCTCAACCAGCCAAACAGATCAAGACAACGTTGGGTCTGAGTCCAAGCCTGTTGCTGTGGGCCTTAAAGACTTCTGTCTATCTGCCAGTGTCTACGAGAGGAACTCGAAGCTTGATTACTGCACTCATGCGTTTGACAAGAACTGTACGTACGTAGCTATGCAAGAAGACTGTGAATGCCAAGAAATACACCAACAAGCTCTAGACTTAACAGAAGCTTGTACAGCTATCAAGGTAGGCGCGAGAAGCCCTGGTGATAGTCAAGGAATTAGAATAGAAACTGATGCTGAAGTTGATGGACCTTTGCACGTTGAATGTTATCAACCTGCCCCACAGTCGAGTCATCCAGACTCGGATAAAGGTGCTGACGTTTTTGACAACTTGCCTTCAAGTGGACTTGCAGCTCATTCGCAAAGCATCCATCGAAGAATAATGCTGAAGCAACTTGTTAGATCAACAGTCTTGATGACTACAGCTATGAAATGCAATACCTTCCTATGTGCTAAGTGGCTGCCATCAGCATTGATTGACAAGAAAGCAAGACGACATCAACGCAACCGAAGAAATATCAAATGGAGGAGGCGGAGAAAGCGACACATGCAGAGTGCAACGTGGATGGCTCCAACAAGATCAAGATACAAACCCACCCCTTCTCCCACTGATAGACCCCCACCTGCATTTATGAAACTCCATAGCCCATGTTGTTAGAAAACAAGCCCACCACTTCTCCCACTGATAGACCCCCCACCTGCATTTATGAAACTCCATAGCCCATGTTGTTAGAAAACAAGCCCACCACTTCTCCCACTGATAGACCCCCACCTGCACTGATGAAACTCCACAGCCCATGTTTTTAGAAAGATTCTGTCCGGAACCATCAGACCAAAGAAGAAAGCCTTACGAATCAGTTGAAAGTGTGAAGCCACTAATGAATAATCTAAGAACATTCCTCATGAGAATAGGTTGATGAAGTATGACAGAGGTTTTAGAAGAACGCTAATTAAGTCAGAAGCAAGAAGGACAGAAAAGAAGTAGTTCAAGATGTCAGAACTGTAGTGAGTAACCATCTGTGACAGAACTGTACAAGAAGATCAACCCAACAGGCATCGTACAAACCCAAAGTCAGTTGCTGTTGTAAGAAGAACATGTGAATATTGCTGTACTGTAATGAACCTAGTCATCTCTGAAGAAGCTCTGGAAAAAGCCTAACCCATCTGTAAAAAGATGCTTGAAAATGTAAAACTCAGCCAGTGAAGCACGAACTCGTTAGAATGCTGATGAATTTTCTCGACAAGAGTGCCCAATGTCATCTGAAGGTCGATGTTTCCATACCA
Organism: Biomphalaria glabrata; assembly: GCF_947242115.1. Lineage (NCBI taxonomy): Eukaryota > Metazoa > Mollusca > Gastropoda > Planorbidae > Biomphalaria > Biomphalaria glabrata. The sequence goes on from NC_074720.1 coordinate 9,683,144, forward strand.
AGATTGATGAAAACATTTGTGAGGAACTGCTGAAAAATGAGGATTTGGCTCCCATTCTTCTATGGAAAGAAGATGGACAACTGCCAGATTGAAAGAACATCTCTGAGAAGGGGGCAACCACCAAAGCTTCCTAATTGATCGTCGATCGATTTCATCAGTATCGTGATGAAGTAGAATCTGTTCGGGACGAACAGATCTAAGAAGGGGGCAGTGTTACAAATGAACAGTGATAGGCAGAGGTCAACGTATGACCCCGGCGAGATGACACAGCAGCTAGTGTTCCCTGGAATCTACATGTACAAACAAAGACAGGATGTGACGTGTCCACACGTGTTGTTCCAGGGGACGAACAGATCTAAGTAGGGGGACAGTTACTAATGAACAGTGACAGATAAAGGTCACTACGTGTGACCCCGACTTGATGACACTGCAGCGAGTGTTTTCTGGAATCTACGTGTATAAATAAAGACAGGATATGACGTTTCCTCACGTGTTATTTCAGAGAATACTAGCCGTGTTTGTGCAACTTTGGACAAGCGATTAGGGACTCTATATAAGCCAGAGAGTTAATGTGAAAGTCGGTCGTATGGAGTCGTGAGTTAGCCGTTACAGTCGATACAGACGATGTGTGCGGCTCTAGTGGCAGAGAAATGTGTACTACTCGATGCAAGTTAACTAGGGTAGAGTTAACTGGAGTGGACTACTGTCGTTAAAGTCTATACAGCGAACTACAGTGGACTTCAGCCGTTACAGTCGATACAGTCGATGTAAGACGTGTGCGGCTCTGATGTGGTAGACTGGAATACGACTTGGTTCAGCTTTGGGAGACCTGGAGCGACACTGGGAAGTGTGTCGTTGGTCTGTTACGACTTGGTTCAGTTTTGGAGACCTGGAGCGACACTGGGAAGTGTGTCGTTGGTCTGTTCTGTGGAATACGGCTCGAGGAATGAGAAGAGATGAATTGCAACGAGGTGAAGAGATGAATTGCAACGAAGTGAAGAGATGAATTGCAACGAAGTATAGCTAACTGTAAACTGACAGATATTGTACAGTCTTCTACGCTACATGTTACAGTAACGAATTGTTAGAGTTAATAGTCATTAAAGTTATATGAAACTGAAAGTTTAGTCGTCAAGTTCTTTGCTGTGTTTTTATTTATGTGCCAACTAATACATCTAGTCAGAAGATTCAGAAATACGTAACAATATATAGGTGAAAATAAAACTAAAGTATACTCACAGTCAATGAATAGTTTTGCGTTAGTCTGCAGTGGTATAAAGTTAGTTACTGTTCTGCTGTACAAGACTGCGCCTATTCTTGTGTCGTTTGGACCTACAACTAAACTGTTCACAGCTGGGAGAATTTTGAAACAAATTTAATGACTTTCTAATGAAGATTATACATTATGTTAAAAAAAATCTTAAGTCTCAAGTAGTCTATCCAGTTGCAAGCCCAGCTTCAAATGATCCGTAAATGTGCAGGTATTTAAATGCAGGTCAGTCTTACCGTTAGATACTGTCTGAATTATCAAATTGAAGTTATATTCGCCCAAACTGTTGGAGCCATCTATCACAAATACGAGATCTATGGGACGACGACACACTGGAATCTCTGTAATGAAAATGCAATTTTTTTCAAAATGTCTTTATAATAATTTTATTTATAAAGCGCTGTTAACAAACAAAATCTGTCTCCAAGCGCTATAATAACATTACAAATACAAACACGACAGCTAAAATGACAAACTAATCTAAAAAAGTTTTAAACAGGTAGGTCTTAATGTTCTTCTTGAAAATAGTGTAGCATATTGTCTGTCTGAGATCAATGGGGAGTGAATTCTAAACCTTCTCAACCCGTAGACCGTAGCTTTTGAGGGAGAAACGTGGCACAACTAGAAGCGTTGAGTACATTTAGCGCAGGGCTCTCTGATGGACATATGGAGTGATCAGTTCGCTAAGGTACAAGGGCATTTCATTATTATAGATACACTGATGACAAAGTGTGGCCATCTTGTAATCGATTTTCGCTTTCAGGGGAAGCCAATGGAGCGGGCGAAATAGCGTAGTAGCAGAATCTCGTCTTGTTTTTCTAAGGACTGTTCATGCGGTGTTGTCTTTGGGTCAAATTCAGCAGTCGGTTTGGTTCTGATAAAAAAAACAACACTTTTGGTCTCCGTAAAATATTTGCCGCTATAGTGACTATACCATCTTAATTATTAACTAAGTTTTGTGCTTATATTTTAAGTACGCCCAAACAAATTCCTTTCTAAAAAGTGAAACAGGTTAATTAGACAACACACATTCAGACATCCGGAAATAATTGTTATTGAAGGTTAGTTTTCTGTCCACTAATCTGACCTACTTGTATTCACACAAGTCACTATCGTCACATTCTGAAGCTGCAGTCCGAAATCTTTGAAGTCTTTGATAAAAAATGTCTGAAAAACAAAACCCGTTTCTCTTTAGATCAATCGAAATGATTATGTAAACATAAAACATAGGAACAGGTGATTTAAAAACCAACTCTAACAATTAAACAAAAGGTAATTTAGTTTATTTATAAACCAGAACAAAACACAAATAGTAACATTTCCAAAACTGACAAGATCTAAATGCAGGACTAAACAAAAAATTCAATTAAAGTGTTTTCAAGGTAGGCAACTGATGATAGATTAAAACAAAAACAAATAATATACCTGATTAGCTCCATTTGTTGCTATGGAGTTCAACTCGTCCACATCTAGTCCCTTGCCTACACCCACTACCCAAATGTCGATGCCTTTTTTTTTGGCATTTGCAGCTTTTGACACAGTACTAGTTCTGTAGAGGTAAAAGAATGTTATTTCAATATAACAAGATTACAAAGACAGTTTGTGTGGAAACACAAACTCAAAAGCGGCCCACGAAGTGTCCCACCCAGGCAGGTTTTAATAATTTTAGAAAGAATATCAGAATAAAATTCTACCAAAGGCAAATGACAGAGAAGAATGGAGAAAGAAGGTTGACAGATCTGTGTGGTTGTCCCAGTCTCAGATGACATTGCCTGTTATATGTTCACCTCAGGTTAAGACGGCGAAAAGACACGTGAAACTCTTGTATGTAGAAACAGGAAGTTGAATGACTAAAATTGACTTTGAGTTCAGTCAAGTCAGTCAAGTGGTATTCTTTGGACAAGGCAGTCGAGTAGTATCTTTTGGTCCGGTACGGACAGTAGTAACTTAGCGAGTCGAATTGTGACTTTGAATTAAGTAGTATCTTTTGGGAAGACGAAGCCAGTAGTCATTTTGAGACATGTATTTCTAGTAGTTATTATTCTGATTATTCTATTTTGGGAGTTCATTGTTACCCGCTGTGATGCGGATGTGATTTGACAAGATTTACCAAATTGGATATTTATTACCGCTGTCATGCGGATGTGTTGATATTTCGTACTTGATTAAGCAATTGCCAAGAAGTTGCAGTGTTATTATTATTGTCAAATAAACTTTATATTTTGTCTGCCCAAGTAGACTTATATCAGTCTATATTGTTTCTGTGTCTGTCACGTGTCAAAGAGTAGTCCAGGTAGCACGAACCCAGCAGTGTACGCATTCGCGACACATTGGTAGTGACCAGTCCAATGTGTAACAGTAATACAGCATTCATCAACATTACGCATGACAACCTTACACCATTTTTGAATTGACAGTGGTGCCCCAAGGGTTCAGCAGACCAGGAGATAGGTGAAAGTGAAGTTAGATATGAACATGGCCTAAATGATGTCTTTATATCAGTGGTGGGTAACCTTTTTCTACCGAGGGCCGCATTAAAAAAATTTGGGGACTGGCGGGCCGCATTTTTTTTTTAATACTCCCAATTGAGGAATTACAATAACAGTTAGCAATTTTTTGAACTAATTTTACGAATAATTTGTTAAATTTTGTTATTGTCTTTTACATCACAGCATTTCACATTTCAAAGTACAATTGTACTTAATGTGAAGCATTTAACTTTTACACCCATGCATAATGTTCTGTAACTGTAGAACTAGCTTACTAGTTGTTTTGTTCTTGCGACTGCTGTCAAATTAGTCAGTGAGCATCGACCTGTTCGAACACTTGATAATTTTCAAACAAACGAAATAAAGCGTGTTCACAGATGAATTAGGTTCCGAATAATGTGACAGCTTCGCAGCAAAGTTTTCTTAAGTATGGGAATACAGCTTCTGGCAGTCATGAAACTTCTGTGGAAAAACTCACTGGAATTTCTCTTTCAGGTCATTTTTTGCTTGGAGGTATGTCACCTGGAGCTAAATCAGCTTCTGCATTAAATGGTGAGCTGATGGTATTGAAAACTAGTTTTAAGTTCTTGACGTCTTAGAATTTGCTTTCAAAGTCCACAATCAAGGAATCCATATAAGTCTTGTAATTTCATCCATTTCACCTTTCAGATAAGGAAAATGATAAGACGCGATTTCACTCGCTAGCTCGAGAAGTGGAATAACTTTTTTTGAAAAGATTTAAGATGCACATACATTTCATTTGCAAACAAAACATTGCAATGTTTCCAATGATAAACATGAAGTCTGTCTTCAACTCTGCATTAGAAATATTAGTAACAAAGTCACAGTCAATGTCCTTCAATGAACCTAACTATTTCTTCCTTGAGATTCCATATTCTTCTAGGCCAGCGGATACTACTGTGTAACCGAATATTGAAATGTTTTGTTTCAAATCTTCAATTACTTCTCGGAACTGCCAGTCATGGCCGGTAGATAATTGGAGGCCCATGGCAAAGTGAATATGGTAGCACCAAATAAAATTTTAAAAAGTAAAAAAGCGACAAAAGTAAAATTATTAAATTTATTAAAAACCTATTGTACTTCAACAATAACTTTGAGGACAAGTTTCGCTATTTATTCTCTAAAATAATCAGAAGGAAGTCGGTACAAGGCCCTCACCAATTGGTAACCCTAAGCACTTTGTCTATTCCTAAGGCTGGCCCTGTGCCAATAAAAAGATCATTGAGAAATCAATTCCAACAATATATTTGATATTCAAAGCTTTATTTTATTAAAAAGCCTGTTTTTTCTTAGTCAAAGCACGAGCTCTATTAGTTGTTACACTTGCCATCTTGTACAAGCCGACCCAACTCTTTCAACACAGTTTTTGGTAGAATTGAATAAATACTGGCTTGTGTTTGTCTTTGACTGAATGTTTCGAAATATTGACATTAAGAATAATCTTCGTTTACTTAATTAAAAGTTTTAGAATGACGTTGAAAGACAATGTTTATTTAGCCTCTTCATGATAAGTGATAAGAATCAAAAGTTTAAATAATTTCTGGATCTATAGATATTTACAATTTATTTATTTAATTGCATTTTTATATGTGTAATGTGTGGGAATACCTGATTTCTTTAGGCGTCGGCGGGCCGCATGAAACACTTCGACGTGCCGCATGTGGCCCGCGTGCCGTAATATGGCCACCTCTGCTTTATATGATTATCTAATTGTTTTGTAAAGGGTCAATCTCTTATTCAAAGCCTTTAGAATAAAAAAATCTGTAAAAAAAATCCTTTTGTTAAGTGTTACACAGTGTTAATGCAGCTCTGCCGATTATACGATAATATGAAAAATTATTTATTAATTGTTGTTTTAAATTATGTTCCACTTATACGCATTCTAAATATATTTTTTTTTTCTTTAAAACAATGTAAACATTTTTTTTTGTAAAAGTAGTAGTTAATATGACAGAACTTACTTAACTTAGCAATACAATTTTTTATTTTTTTTTTGACAAAAACTCTTACTAAATAGCCTCCAGTGTTTGTTACCATTAATAGTGAATATTTGTAAAAATGTATTTTTATGAAAAAACTACTTGCATAAATGATTTAAAAAATTAGAATTTTCTCTTTCACAAAAGAAAAAAGTAGCCGTTGCATCAGAGTTTTGAATTGTCTAAAATATTATAATGTCGGATTTTCACTATCTTTTCTAGTTTACGAGATCTAAACGGGACGGACGGACGGACGCTCGGACAGACAAAAGCCCACAAACTAATAGCGTCTTATCCCCTTTCGAGGGCCGCTAAAAATCAACATGTAACATTAATTAAACTGAAACTTGAGCAAAAACGACTCCTTGCTGCGTTGGTAATGGGTTAATGAATTGGAAGTTACAAGGTAATCAAGAAGAGATAATGCTCAAGATGGGTATCATCATGCCAGATTTACTTTCTGACACACAAAAAATTAGCTTCACCTATTCCCCTATCCAAAAAGTATACTAGCTAGAGCTACTACCACCGGGTAGAGTACTGAAAGATGTCAATTGTGAAACTAGGCTCCTTCGCTCTATTTATCCATGGCTCCCTTGAACGCAGTACGCAAATGTAGTGCCTCATTAAAGGTGACCTTTAACCTAACTGGATAAGGTCAACTTACCCGTGACTGGTGCATGTGCTAATGACCATGAGATATAATCTAGCCCATAAAACACTGAGTATTCATTTTTTTTTTGTTGGTTATTCTTCTTTTGAATAGTTTCTGCCATGTAGTTCCATTAGTGCAGTGTTTCTCAAACATTTTCCTTAACGGAACACTTCCCACATTTTGAGTATTTAGAGGAACACTGATTATTTTTTTTACAGACATTATTTCACACGGTGACCTACTCGTAATTTATTTCAGTAGAACATCTATTCAGGCCTAGAGTTCCGCGGAACACAGTTTGAGAAACACTGCGTTATTGTAACGAGAATGAACGCATTCACATAAACCAGCGTATGGACAAGCTGGATGGAATGTCTAGGGCAGAAAATGAAAAGATGTGTAGATGGCTGTCCATGTGCCATCAACTACGCAGAGGTGTAATTACGTGAACTAATTATCTTTCTTTGTTTTGTTTCAGAAGTTTTGGGTATTCTTTCATTAATGTGGATTATTATGGACTATTATGAACTACTCTGGACTATTATGAACTAGTTCAAACCTCCTGCAGGACGGCAGGGGGGGGGTGAAAGCTGGTTTCGAACTTGGGACCATGGTGATGGCAGTTTGAAGAGCATACTACAGTACTAATGTACCACCCTTCTTTATCTGCTATTTCTTGTAATTAAATTATACAACTCTCCCCAAAGTCTGATAACTCCTGGCTTCTTTTTGACATTTAATGTCCATATGCAATTGCAATAGCTCCTCCTTCGTGATCGAAAATGAGCATATTTCTAATTTCCTATGGACTCGAAGACGCCTATTTAGCCCCCTGGAGTGTAGTCATTAAATGTTTACCTGTTGTCGGAGACACCGTCTGTAATGATCATCATGGTCATTGGCACGTTACGCCTCTGGGACAACAGGATTTCCACAGCCTTTTCGATCCCCAGGTCAGTGGCTGTCGTCTGGTCCGGATAATCTATTTGAAGTATTTCTGTAGAGCGAAAAACAGCAGAGTTGACGGGTTTAGTTTTTACTTTGTCCAATTCAAAATAAAAAAAAAATTGCATTTTATTACATGAGGAGTGAGATGGGAGAAGGAAATATTGTTGTGGGCTCTAATGCCATTTCACAACACAGGACCTATTGATCGTGTAATTTTACAGAGAAACTTGAACCTACTTAAAAGTTACTATTCAGTAAAGCTTGGCTGCTGGTTTCTAGCTTACAAAACGTTTAAACAAATCAAACTTTTGACATAGATTGGAAATAAAAGAACGGAGGCTTTTTGTCGCAATGAAAAGGATTACAGTAGAACGTCATTTATAAGGAAGATATTTATCCGGAACGTCACATTTCCGGAATAACTTTTTTGTTTTGCTGATGTGTCGCAAAATATCAGCGAATATTTCTCGAAATAATAGTGCCTCGTTAAAGATGACGTATAACCCATTGCTCCTCTGTCTATGTTACTTGAATACCCCCATAGGAATTTTCTTTACATTGTTGGTGAAATGGACCGTTTATAATATTACATTGTAAGATATAGATAGATGGATAGATGGATGGATAGATGGATGGATAGATAGATAGATAGATAGATAGATAGATAGATAGATAGATAGATAGATAGATAGATAGATAGATAGATAGAGTCTCACAGACAGACAGACAGAAAGACATCATTTTTACCACTTTTAAATTGGCTGCTGTTGGTCTGGAGCTGAATAACTGCCGTTACAGTTTTACTGTAAACCACAACACCTACTCTTGTGTCGTTTGGTCCAATGGTCAATGTCTCTTCGACCGCTGGAGGGGTGAAATGACATAGCATATAATTGATAGAACACAGAAAATAGAGAGTTTTACATAAAAAAAAATATGATTGCAATGAAATAACTCAACTAGAATGCCAATATCACGGCTTGATTCATCAAAATTACAGTAGACTGTATACACAAACACGTCTCTGATGACATTGTTTAAGAACTTAAAACACACGGACACACATGGACATGACCTTCTGACACGCTGGACACATGCAGAAAATAACAACTCAGTTACACCTCAATGATTTAGGAAAGGAGTTTTTTTTTAATATTATTATTTGCAATTAGAATAGAATTTAATTTAATTTAATTTAAGTAACAAGAAAAACATTTTTAAAAATACTTTAAATTAAAAAACAAAAAAACAAAAAAAAAAAGCTTATATTAGGTGCAGTTGTATCAATTAGTTTGGATCAGTCATGTAATAGATCTATCTAGAACAATAATAAATGTGTGTGATTAGAACTATTTTTATCAATGGTTTTTGATTAGCGAAATTACATGCTTTCGCTTTCTCAATACGCTTTGATCTCATCACTTATCTGGACTAGTTAAAAGGGTTGATCGTTTTTTAAATGCATGTATAAAAAAACAAGATGGGGGACGACCTGGATTCGAACTCGTGGGTTCAAGACTATACACCAACCACTATGCCAGCGAAGCGTTTGTGTACACAGAAGTTTTTTTTGTTCGTAATCTATTGTTAGCTTCAAACTTTCAAATGACGACATTGTAAGTATAAAGGGGGTTAATTTTACTTATGCCACCTTATCAGTCGGTACATGTTTCAAGCTTTAAGTTTGGTCTACACCTGTGCTATGGTGTTCAGTACGTGTTCAATCTTTTATGATTTCCACTTAAAGAATTAAAATACTTTATTTCATAGAGAGGAATCTTTTTATTATTTTACTTAAACATCCGGCATATAATTAGATATTGAGTCTTCAAATCGATGCCATACATCACACAATACAGTTGTGTAACATGCAACACAAGAATATTCCGATTTGATAAGAGTAACCCCATCAGTAAATCAGTAAAGTTAGAGACTTCTAAGGGCAGAAGAATAAAAAGTAAAGTAGCTATAATACATAAAACACTAAACCATAATTCAAAAATAGAAAATAAAACCTGATGAAATACTTAGAAAAACACGATGATATTTCTTATTCCATACTCTAGAACAAATTCATACAAGTGCTCCTTCTTTTCTAGTGCCATTAGAGAATGAAATGGGTTGCCTAAATCAGCCAGGAAAACTAATGCTTTAGAAGAGTTTCAGTCCATGTTTGACTGATTGACATATGAAATGCATAGGACATTATTGTCTCATTTTTTGAAGTTACTTCAGTAATTTATAAGATAAGATAACTCAAGGGTTGCTTCCCTTATCAGCCACCACCAAATACCACTGTAACAGGCCTCTTCAGCCTTCTTTTACATTCCCTCTAAGACAAACACATTTCAAAGTAATACGGATGTAGATCTACACACCACATACTCACCTTTAGATACATTTTGTAGTACCAAGTTAAAGTTATATTCTCCCAAGCTGTTGGACCCATCAATGACAAAAACTAAATCCATTTGACGGCGACATAATGTATCTACAAAATAGAAAACAAATCAAATTTATGGATTCGTCTTGTCTATATTGTACTATCAGTAAAAAGATAAATAGAATTCAAAATTGGTTAATTACGAAATTAAACCTCATTGGATATAAGCATTTCACTTGGTATAAAATACTTCCAATAGCCTGGAAAACCAGTGACTTAGCAGAAATTAGGTCATTGGTTAATATGCCTGACGCGTAGGACGTAATCATCTCCTTTTTTTTGAAGTAACGTCTGTATTATATAAGATAAGATAAAAACTCCTTCTCATCAAGTGTGACTCAGACATTGAGTCCGACGGAACTGTTTTCACTAACAGCTGAAGGGGCAAAGGTGAGTAAACTAGCGCCTAAGCCAGTAAGCTTAGGGCAGTAGGGTATCGTTTGCCTTGGCTGGCTACCCTCCTTGGAAAAGGTAAACTCAAAATTTAAACCTCGGCAATGTCTTGTAGCTATACCCAAACACTGGAAAAAATCTGGAACTTTGTTTTAGTTTATATTTCAAAATTTAATTAAGTTCCCATCACAGCGGTGTCATTACTTTAACATTCATTAAATTAATTTTATTAAAATCTCAAAAAAAAAAAAAAAAGCCAAGGGCCTAAACAAATAATGTCTAGACTCTAGAGCAGCGGTTCTCAACCTTTTAAGTTCGGCAACCCCTTTTTACAATCCCCCACTCTGCCACGACCCCTTACACACACACACACACACACACACACACACATACAGCAATAGAAGAGTAGACAATAACAATCCATATTTTCGATGGTCTTAGGCAGGGGTTCTCAACCTGTGGGTCGCGACCCCTTTGGGGGTCGATTGACCATTTGCCAGGTGTCGCCTAAGACCATCGAAAATATGGATTGTTATTGTCTACTTTACTATTCTGTATTTGTGTAAGGGGGGGGGGTCGCGTCAGAGTGGGGGATTTTAAAAAGGGGTCGCCGAGCTTAAAAGGTTGAGAACCGCTGCCCTAAGGGGTCGCGACCCACAGGTTGAGAACCCCTGCTCTAGAGGCTATGGCCTACACTTTCTTGAACCGGGCACTGGCAATGAGAAAGCCCCTATCTTATGTCAGGCAAAAATATGTGCAAGAAAAATATGGAATCGTTGAAAGGGAAACGGTTTTTAAATTAATGAGTTAAAGGTTTAGATTAGGGCGAGTCTTTAAAACAATGCCTTTTTTTTTTTAGATTTTAAAAAATCTTATAAAAAAACAACAACAACTTAGTAGAGTTAAATCCGGTTAATCAGACCATAATGTGATTCTATCGTTGTGCTTTAAATAACCGATTAACTGGATTGGACTTTATAATAGATTAGGTTTTCGATACTTAAGATTCGGTCCGATTAAGAAGCTGGCCTAATTAACTAGTTGTCCGATAACTCCGATTAACTAAATTCAACTTGAAAAGTATGTTTGGTTTCGGTACTTTGAATTCGCTCCTTTTAAGAGGCTGATTCAATTAACTCGTTGTTCTATTATTAATGTTCGACTGTATCAAGAAGCACAAATCACTGAAAATATTTCAGGCATAATGCAATAAAGTATCGCGGGTTATTTTTAGTCCAATTAATTCTAGCCCCTCTCACTCACACAAAAAAAAAACCTACATAGGTCACCCAAACACAGTCTGACTCGAGACGGTCATTTCACGTGACCCCGACATATATGTAAGAAAAAGGGCTATAATTTAAAGAGACTTTCCTTCAGGTCAATCACGTGTCTATATACCAAGTATCAGTTTTCATCAGAATTGGGGCAAGTGAAAAGGGTAACAACTCGTGTAGACCGTGGCAGTGTTTGCCACTGTAGGTGTTCCCTGTTTATCGTTCTTTCTTCGGGCGCTTGCGTCCGGCAACGTAATATATTGATCGAACGTGTCCTTATGGAGAATACACCACTTGCTACACGGGATTGATAGACGCACTATTTTATTTTTGGTTCATAAATATTGAGATTTGAAAATTGAAACCATCCTTGTAAAAAATGGAGACACAACATTAATCTTTCTATAGTGTATGGGCCGCCATCTGGTCTCGGACTTACAGATTAGACAGATTTAAGATTGAATTGAAAACGTGAGCCTGGATCTATATATTACGAATAACGCTGCTACTGCCTGAGAATCTCTCCACCCTTTCCACGCAAAGAAGAGCAGTATATATATATATATATATATATATATATATATATATATATATATATATATGTGTGTGTGTTCAATGAGTGACCTATCCTTAATAAAATTAAATGAAATGTGTATGGTAGGGGGAGAAGTAGTGATGTTGCATTAAGTCCCTTTTTAAGGCTTTTGTTTACTAGTTGAAGGTTTTATAGTTAGTACCAGGTGACCGAGACTCGCTCATTTGAATAATTTGTTGAGGAAATATATTTACTTATTTTGGATCGGGTAAAGACTCCCAATTAGAAAAGTTGCTCTCGTGCTCTTTTAGTTCTAAATGTCAATGTACATGGAGATTAGAAAAGAAAAGTTTATTAAGTCCCCATACAGAACACGCCGGTATGGACAGTATAGAGTATAGCGGGACTTCTTATGGTACGACATTTATTCAGGTGAAAGCACTATCCCGTATGCGGGGGACGAGCGTTTGCAGAAGGCAATATTTTTTTTTTTTTTGTGAGCTGAAGCTGATAGAAGTAACAGAGATGTCCCACAGAAACACTTCAAAGACCAGCTTAGGCTGACATTGAAGAGGGTATTTGACTGCAGGCGGCTTCAGAACGAGACAGCTGGAGATTTTTTTTTATAAAGGCCGCGGAATACACAAAAGAAAATCCACTGCCAAGGACAGACGTAGACCTCGAAAAGAGAATCTAAATCGACCACCAGCATATAGAAAATCTCTTATTCTGGAGTATGATAATCACTCTTTGAACCTGGCAGCTCTTCATTCTGCTGAGATAGATCCAGCGATTATCATCGATATACTGTACCCATTTGAATGTAGGCTTATATATCTATTAAGTACATTATCTCATGTCATGATGTCTAATGTCAAAATGCAGGGGGCCCCCAAAGAGGTCAATCTACCCCAAATTCCTAGCTACGCCCCTGTGTGGTGCCCCAGCGGTCCAGCAGACCAAAGGATAGGTGAAAGTGAATGTGAAGTTAGATGTGAAAATAACAAATTGGTTATATAAATAATTGGTTAATTTTTAAAATTGATTGTTGTGTAGTCAGGTAAAAGAAATAATTGTCCAAAATTTCAACTTGATCCGAGATTGAGTGTCGGAGAAATCACGTGTATAAACTTTTGACCAGACAGACCGATTGAGTTGATATAAGCTTTGTAAAAAGCACATAAGGTAAACAGTGCTATACAATCTGCATAATGCTTTGCGAACACAGATATTGAATTGTTTATATCAAAAATTGAAATTAAAACTATTTCCAGTGTTAATGTTAAAACATATTTTTGTTACATTAAATAAAAAATTGAAGAGTTTTCAACAAATGACATAATGTTCAAAATCATCACTTATCAAAAAGTGGTTGCAATTACTTTAGTACACAGGTACAGGTCTCGAAAGGAACGGCAACGCTTGAGTCAATGTTTAAACTTCAATAACGAGTGACTCGCCCCTTTTCTATATAGGGCTTTCGCCATTCATCTTTTAGTAGCAGCTAAGGGTTTCTGTAGTTCCTTCCTTTTAAAAAAAAATGTGGTCACTATTAAATATACCCGTGTACCTTTTAGAAACGTAGTGATGTCGTCTGTTGTAATATATCGTTGTAATAGCTGAATTCACAATTATATGTACATGTATAGTTTGTTGCACTTCAGTTTGGGTTTCGTCATACCTAGCTAGAGTGGATTTAGGCTTTATGTGTACACATCTCTGACCGTTTAAAGATTCTTTATGTTCAGATATGTAAGACTTTATAGTTTCTAACTAGGTACGTACCAGTGGCGTAGCTAGAGTATATGATGCCTGGTGCGGTACCTCATCTTGATGCCCCCCCCCCCCCCAAAAAAAAAAAAAAAAAAAACCAACTAACTAACTAATTAATAACATTGCAAAACCTTACTTTTTTTTTCAAAATAATATATATTCATTAATCAAATATTGTTAATTCTTTCATGACCGCAGCATTATCATAGCCTTGACCCCTGCAGTCCATTATGTCTAAGCCATCCAAACGCAATTTCTCTATAATCATATCAGCGATTCCAGCAGCATGCGTGTCCTTTGTGTCTTTGAAGTCAACAGCGTGATCCCCCAATATTGTAATAAATTCATTTTGTATTTGTGGAGACATGTATGTATTCGGTCTGGAACAAAGCTTAGTTCGAAGCACATGCTCCCTCAAGAGTGGATCGTACTTTGAAAGTAATTTTACTAACTATCCAGGTTTTCGTCTCTTGTATAATCAAATCTTGGGCCTTGTTGTCAATATTGTTCCCTACTCTCAGGCTTACTTCAAGTTCCTTCCAAGCAAGCGATGACAATGTGAGCTCTGCTGGTCTCATGTCTTTCTATTTTCGTGGATAACCTCCACCACTCTTTGAATCCATCTTTGGATTTAGATGAAGATTTGGTACTTGATCTTGTTGAGAAGAGTGTGCAGGGGAAGCAAAATAAGGATTCTTTTTTTTTGGCGAATAACACATCCACTTTCTAAGAACTTTCTCGCCGTTTGACATTTGCCGGAAAAACCAAGCCTTTGAAAGCCTTTCTAGCCTTTCCTTTTGCTGATTCTTGATGTTTATACGCCTCTCTGAATTGACTGTCCATACGCTGAACTGTTTCAGATCCTTGAGTGAGAAGGTGTATGCGAATATTATCTGTGATGACATCAGGCCTGTCTCCAATGTCGTTCAGTCTAGAGTTTATTATCCTGCTTTCTGTATTGTTTACACTGTCTGATGGTTCAGCTTCTTCAGTGTGAATTTTTGAGGACATGCTTGTGTGCTGTCCTTAAGTCTCTAGAACCTGCGGTATTGAAGTATTTTCTTCTTTTCACGATGTCGGCCTCATCATTTTTTTCTGGATTCAATGATAACCGTCTCATCTTGCTTTGTTGCTTTTTTTTAATTGTTCAGTTAATTCATACCCATTAACAGCTCGCCTATAGTCGGTGGACTCTGGCAATGATGTGACTTGAAATTGTCTCGAGGCTTCTTTAGACTTAAGAAATTTAAGAAACGCGCCTTACTGCGGTCAAAGAAACTGCTTGATGCGGATGACATTGTCCTCTGGTCAACCGGCAAGAAAGCCGACCAAATACAGGCGGCATTACAAGCAGACCTCCTAACCATCTCCTCGTATTGCGACAAATAACAGATTCAGATAAACGTTGCCAAAACGACCTGATCCCTGTTCAGCCTATGGATCGACATTCTTAAGGCTCCATTCGAGCTTCAACTCGGTGGGCTGCGACTCCAACGTGAAAACACGCCAAATATCTAGGGGTGATCCTGGATAGAAAGTTGTCAATGTTCCAGCACGTCCAGGAAGTTGAAAGAAAAGCCTCGGAGAAGTTAGCGTTACTAAGAAAGCTGGCCAGCACAAAGTGGGGCGCCAAAGCTTACATGCTACGCACATTGTACTTAGGGGCAGTCAGATCACAAATTGAGTACAGCTATACAGTTCAAGTATATGCTTGTAAAACTGCCCTCGAATCACTCGACCGAGTACAATCACAGGCACTAAGGTTCATTTGTGGCACCTTTCGGACAAGCCCAACAAATGCTTCTGAAATCTTAACAAACGTGGCCCCTTTACATTTAAGGAGGGAAAGGGTGGTACTTACAGCCTATGAGCGCTATAAAAGGGGCGACTCTAGGCTACCCACCTCAATATTAGTGCAACAGTGGAGAGAGAGGAACCGCATAAAAATGCGATCGTTCCTCCTCATTGCGGCCAATTTGTCAAAATCAGCTGGACTCTCCACTGACAGAATCCCAATTAGAAGAATTAGTACTTGCCCTCCGTGGAGGAGAATGCCGGCCCGACAAATAAGCATGTCCCTCATAGGGCAAGAGGGAGCCACCAAGAGGCGATTAACACCTGCCATACTCCAAAATTTGGCATCCGCTACACTTAAGTCCTACCCATCAGATGCCATTTTCTGTTATACCGATGGGTGGGTAATGAGGGACTCCGATAGATCTGGGTATAGGGCCCTTATAGTCTACCCAGACCGGACAGAACCAGAGATGCCGATTTCTCCGTCTGAGCTTAAAAGGGTTTTGAGGCGCCAGCCAGACTAGTCAGTCTTGAGCACTGTTCATCATTTTGTTTACGTTACAGTATTAAAATTAACTAGTTAGTTAAAAAAAAAAAACTCGTAGAAAACAAAGGTTAGCTTATTTAAAAATATAGACATTACAATAGAATTATTTCCAAAATTAAACTATAAAGAATCATAAAGAAATGAATAAACTAAGACAATTGTTTAGAGCTAGAGTTTAGAAATATATTTGTAAACTCAATATCTAGATTAAACCAGTGGACTAAACAATGAAGTAAAAAAAGGTTGGCCTATCTTCTACTTCTTCTTTATATTACAGAGCATTGATCAGTGTAGTAACAACATGCACCGTGTGTCCGAAATAAATCTAGTAAATTAGATTCAAACTGTTCTATAGCTTACATTGTATGGAAGAAATAGTCAAGGAGATAAAACAAAATAGCGACATAGTTTATAGTTAATCGTTAATTCATGTTTAAAATACAGTAGTTTATGTTTGTTCGTGTCCATACAATTAGTCCTTTTTTACTGAAAGCTCAGGGAAATAGGAAATTAATACACACTGGGGGAATTTTGGTGCCCCTCTCCACGTGGTGCCCTGTGCGGCCCGCACCACCCGCACATTGGTAGCTACGCCACTGGTACGTACTACCACGAGATATATATATATATATTGATATATATATTAAAGCAATATCAGTAAACTCACGTAGAGCGAATTAAGAACCCCGATAACTTTATAACTACAACCAAAAACATATTGAAAGGATTATCTTTATGCGTTTTATACAAACATTTATAAAGGTCAAGAAGCTAAATTTACAGAAGAAAAAAAGAATCGCCCACCTATTATTTAAAATGGGTGGTAATTTTAATAGACGGCTGTGTTAGCTAAATGTTTAAGGGTAGATTTAACAGTAACACTTCTCCAATATATCTTCTACCATTTGAAGGTAAACAGACCAGAGCGCTATGAGCATTCTGACCATAACGCTTATATAGTGATATAGAGTATAATTATAAGGGGGAATAAAACTTAACAAACAAAGAAAAAATAGATAAAATTGCAATTTTTTTTTTTTTTTAATGTTAAAATTTAATTCTCAAAAGAATGTCTCAGGTCCATTTACTGCAGTGTAGAGATCGTTGAAAAGAGAAGCTGATAAGATTACGAATTTAAAATTATTTTTGCGAATATAAAATTATTTTAAACGAAACACGCC
The DNA here is from genome assembly GCF_947242115.1 of Biomphalaria glabrata. Lineage (NCBI taxonomy): Eukaryota > Metazoa > Mollusca > Gastropoda > Planorbidae > Biomphalaria > Biomphalaria glabrata. The sequence goes on from NC_074720.1 coordinate 9,700,452, forward strand.
GTGGATGAAGAGTTCATCTCATCACAGAAACGTTGTATTCTCTATGCACAAAACAAAAGTTGAAGAAGATTCTGTCTTTGCGTGAAGAAGGTCAATGTGTTTGTTATGGTAATCTATTTAAATCTAGGATAATGTTTCACTATGAAGTACGGCAGGAAGTGAAATTTTAATATCCTGGAAATACCTTTAGGATGTTTTTCGAATACTTTTTAAAGTGATGCACTTTTATCCTCGCTTTGGTCAAATATTAATGTTTGATCTTTTTTTTTTTTTAGCATTCTGAGCCATTCGCGCTATGTTATCAGTGGCGTAGCTAGGAATTCGCCACCATTTGGGGTCCCGGGGGCTTGACCTCTTTGGGGGCCTCTTCATTTTGCCTAATATTTAATATTTAATGTAAAAAAAACCCCACTAATTTGGGGGCCCTACTCAACGGGAGACCGGGGGATTTTAAAATTCCCCCTCCCTCCCCTCTAGCTACGCCTCTGCATGCTATGTTATATTAGACGTAAACGGCGAAAAAAAAAGAACCTATGTTGACCACCGGACAACGGTTTATGTCTGCGCTGAAATTAGCAGAATATGTAGGTCACAGCTGGGACTGCGTAGCTAGTTAAATTCTGCACTCCTTAGCAATCTTAAGACTCTAAGAAAATCCCCATTATTATTATTATCATTATTATTATTATTATTATTATTATTATTATTATTATGTCATGAAATAAATTAAGCCCCGACTGTTTTTAACATGTAAGGTTTTAAAGATGATCACGTCATAAAGCTGCCTGCATTTTTTTCTCACACAGGAAATCTCAAAAAGGAAACCAGATGGTAAAATAAGAAAACAAATGTTATTGTATTTCATTACATTTATAGTGGCTTTAGAAGTTAATGTTAATTACAATAAGTACCAGGTGACCGAGCCTCGCTCAGATGAATAATTTGTTAATGAATATTATATAGCCGAAGTCATTTTGGGAATATTTTTGTAATTACGAAAATGTGCGATCGGGTAAATACTATTAATCTGAGAAGTTGCTTTTTCGTTCTGTTAGTTCTCAATGTAATTGTATATGGCGATTAGAATAGAAAGTCTCTTAATTTCCCCCAACAGTGTAGAAAACCACAGCTCACGCCGTAACGTTTTACATTGCATCTTTTGCGTAAAACTATTGGGCTATTATTGGCTTGGGAGAAAGTCTTTGCAGTGTAACTTCTAAAATGGTTACGTTCTTAGATTTAATATTTTAATTACTATATTCATCATGGCTTTTGTACGTAGCATCAAGTTATGGAAAATCTCTACGTTATAGGATTCAACGTGCACCTTGTAACAAAGTAAAATAGCGCATTTTTCCCTAAGAGTCTTAAAAACATCGCGTTAGTATTCTAAAGAAGCGTCATTTGCCGACCACCTTTCAGCTCACTCAAAAAGAGATTGCCTTTGGCTTATGTTCGTTCCCCATACGGGATAAATACCCTTTCGCGAGAATATAGCTGTTTGTAGTGTGGTCTTGCCACCGTATGTCCATGATGGTGTGCAAATATCTTTGGTGAAGCCGTTCAAGAAGTCTTAGTTGCTTTCTATAAAGTACTCATGTCTCAGATCCACAAAAGTGGGGTTGAGAGAACCACTGCTTGATTGGCACTGATTTTTGTAGACAGGCGGAGCGATTTATTTCGCCACACTCTCGCTTTGAGGCGTCCAAAAGCACGACTATCCCTGATCACATATCAACCTCCCTTTAAAGCAATGCGTCATTTGATACAATGCTTCCCAGATATGTGAAGTTGTCTACCACGACTATTCGCGGTGATCATTGTGTTGAGTAGGTTTTATTGATTGACTTCCGGAACATGACTTCCGTTTTACCGAGGTTTATAAGTAAACCAAAAGAGGCGGCAGCGTAATGAAAATTCGTTGACCGCGATCAGGATATCATCAAGGTCGGCATTAGGCAACTGCAACCTATGCGGCCGCAGTGGGCCCCCAACTTTCATAAGCCCCGCTCTTATTCTAGGTATAAATTATTAAATTAAACCATTATAACTTATAATAGGGTTCCCGTGGTCTCCTTGTTTTTAGGGAGCTGCTGGACATCTCATAAAACTCATAAAAATGTCCTTAAAATAGACAAAATTGTCCTTTTGGGGTGTCAATCAATAAGGTAAACGCCAATCCTACGCGTGATAAAAACGGCATTGTCAGCTTTCATTTAATAAAAATGTAATGCAAAGACGAATTTATTTTCTGATACAAAATCTTAATTTTCACTTATTATCCTTATTCCTACCCTGACTGGGCCGCGTGCAATCCATTTCACATAGGGCCCCGCAAATGTTAGGACCGGCCCTGGGTATCATGTTCAGTGTGTGCAAGTAAGGCGTAGAGAAGCTGTGTTATGACCATTTCCTTTGTTTTGATATGGTAAAGTAGACTTCGAAGCTTGAACACATAGCAATAATTCTAAAACTAAAATCTACCTACGGGTCTACGCAATTTAAATGTAAACATTTATAAAGCCTTTAAAACACAATAACTAATATCGACAAATTGAATTCCATTAATTTTCTTACATAGTTTCATAAAAGATCAATCTACAATAAGATGGTGCGCAAATGTTTAATTAGTCCAATTGATTCATTAAAACTTAGTGTACCACTGTGAGCCTAGTGACGCAAGCGGTGTCAAGTTGTTTTTTTTCGTTTGACGTCACATAGAAAATTTCATTCATAAAATATTCTAGCCAAAATTAATTTTTCGATAATGAGACATTTTCAAAGCGATATAACGGTCGACCTCGAGTTTTCCCGATGTGGCCAATGAGTGGAGATTTTTTATTTCTCACCAATATGCACGTACCATGCAATTTTAAAGAAAATCGTTAGAGCCGTTTTCGAAATAAAATTTATATATATATATATATATATATTTATACATATATTATATATATATATATATATAAATATATATATACATACATACATACAAAACTTGCTCGCTTAAGAGTATAGGATACGCACTTTGTTTACACTGTGAGTTTAAAAATCAGGTTTAGAAATAAAATATGGAGAAACGTGGACAAGATTTATGAGAAACTGTAGACAAACTTGGTAAATGATATGAAAAAGATTTGGAGAGATTTTTACCAAAACAAGCCTATCATAATGACAGCAGAAAATTCCCAATTTTGTCATTCAGGTTAAGATTTGCACTAGTCTGAAAATCATTTGTGTTACTTTTTCTAAACATAGATTGAGACTATTTCTTAAAACTGTCTTTTAAAAAATCTTAAATTGATCATATTTAGTACTATGGTATAAGACCAGTTTTTTTTTGTATTATCTCAGTAGAAAATAGTTTGATAAGACTGACCTTGATGTGAAGACTTTGGCAGAACGCAAAGAAGGCATAAAACAGCAAAATATTTCATCATTTTGATATCCTGGAAGGAAAAAAAACGAGAAAGATTATAATTGTCCATTTATTAGATGAAATCTTCAACCATAGCTATTACCCATCAAAGGAATTATCGTATTTCAGATGTCTGTTTAAAACTTCACCAAAGTCAGTTAAAAAGTAGCCTTAAAATTCCAGCTATTATCTGTTCTGCTCTGTTAGACGAAGCGAAATGAAAAGTTGATATGTTCATTATACATACATTTACCCAAATTGTCATGGGATAAACTGCTCAATACTTTGTATATCTTATCTTATAAAATACTGACGTTACTTCAATAAAGAAGATGATTACGTCGTATTCATGTCCCTAGGTCAATCTAGTCATGCTTGTTAATCAACGACCTAAACTCTGTTAAGTCATCAGTTTTTCCTGGCTGATTCAGATAACCCATTTTATTCTCTAATGGCACTAAACAATGAAAACTTTTAAAAAATCGCATGTATTAATTCCATTGAAACAAATGAAATAAAAACACTAAATAAATCTATGTTACTTTTAAAATAACAAAAAAAATTACCTTTTTTTTTCCTTGGAGAAATTGTTTTTTGAAAAGCTGTCTCGATATATAAAAAGAAGTTACGCAAAGACTGATACCATTTTATCTACAGCACAATACTATGTAGTTAATGATATGGAAGTAGTACTATGTCCCTTACGTATAGATGTAATCTGTTATAGTACGTAATTGTTCATCTCTTGGTTTGTTTCTTACTTTGGGGTGTCTCTTAGCTTCCTATTGAAATAACAAGTTTTAATGATTTGAGTTTCAAGTTTGAGCTTAAATTCGGACAATTTCTGAAGAGTGTGTTTTATTCAAGTTATCACTCCGTTTGGTAGCCCCACTTATAGAAACGTGCCACACCCACACATGCACACACCTAGGGTACGATTGTCCAACCCCCCACGTACCCGCCACCACCTCGACAACCTACACCAACTTTACCTAACCATTCATTGTGCGCGGGTCCCCTCTCTCAGTTCCAACTGCAACCCCACTCCCCCCCCTGTCTTTATCAAACACAACCACTTCCACCTTGCTCCATCCTTACAAAACTGCAGAACTTTGTGGCTTCACGTGAATATGAAAGTCATCATCAAACGTCTTTCATATGGTAATATTTCAAAGGATCTCCCCTCTCCGTCTCGTCTCAGTATTTGTCCTGGATCTTATTTGCACTCGCTGTAGGAGCGGGAGGGGAGACCACTGAGCGTGTCAATTAGGACACTGAGCTTTTAATGATTCACTCTTACACCTTATAAAAAAAAATATATTAATTTAGTCTTTCAAGTCTTTATGCACAAAGAAATAATTTTTGAACACAATTAACTTGCTGTTGATAATGTGAACACCAATAGAAATAAAAGCAATGTATTTGATGACGAAAAGAAACGCAGGGCCGGATTGAGGAATGTGGAGGTTCCGGGGCAGGATTTTTGGTGGAGGTTCCTACAATTTTTAAAAGCTTTAATAAAGATTCACTTATAAATGACTATCTCTAAAAGCATGATATATTTTAGAAAAAAAAAATAAAAAGAGTCCTTGTAAACTGAATCTCATTTATCTTTTGAAAAGATATCTAATATGCATATTTTAGTTTGAACAAGTGTATATTTTTTAGTTTGTGGAGGATAAGTTCCTTTGTAGGCATATTGTCGTATTCCCAGCATGCAACAGTCGTACACTTCTTAAATCACGACATTTTTGTCAGTCGTAAAAATATGCGGCAAAACAAATGTTAGGAAAAAAAAAGTTTCAGACCCGTCGAAATTTTGTGTAGGCCCTGGAGGTTACAGGGCTGTAGCCCCGAATGCCCTTCCTTAAATCCGGCCCTTATAAAACGTTATATATCTTTTTAGTTTTTCTGTAGTATCTCTTACTGCGCCCATATTAGCTCAATATAGAAAGTAAATATAAGCGTGCTTACAAATACAAGATATTTTAGTGAGCAAACGAGTCCGCATCTGCTTCTTGTTAAAAGGGTTGTCATCTTTCTCTTTGACCTATCACAGGTATTCAATCTATTTGTAGAACTGTCTTGGTGGACTGCTCATTTATTTCAGTATCATTTCTTAATCGTGATCATCATCATTATGTATTAATCATTATCGTAGTCATTATTTATTAATCATTATCATTATTTTGTATTAATTATCATCATCATTATTTATTAATCATCATCATTCTCATTTTTTTATTAATCATCATCATCATCATCATCATTATTTATTAATCATCATAATCATTCTCATTTTTTATTAATCATCATCATCATTATCATTATTTATTAATCATCATCATTATTTATTAATCATCATCTTCATCATCATTATTTTTAATCATTATCATCATCATTATTTTTAATCATCATCATTATTTATTAATTATTATCATCATCATTATTTTGTAATCTTCATCATCATCATTATTAATAAATTATCATCATCAAAATTATTTATTAATCATCATCATCATGATCATCAATATTTTTAATCATTATCATCATCATTATTTTGTAATCTTCATCATCATCATTATTTATAAATCATCATCATCAAAATTATTTATTAATCATCATCATCATCATCATTATTTTAATCATTATCATCATCATTATTTTTTAATCATCATCATCATTATTATTTATTAATCATTATCATCGTCATTATTTTGTAATCTTCATCATCATCATCGTTCTCATTATTATTATTTAATGATCATCATATCATACAATGGGCAGAATAAGCTGTAACTAAATCGAGGACTCAAGTGACTTCTGTAAAAGGTTGAACCGAATTACAGACAACATAAGAGCTCTATCTCTCAATGTACAGACATAAACCGACTTCAGTACTATTATTTAGTTGACTCACATCACTTTTGTTCAGCGTTGGGCTTCGTACTCTACCAGCTATTCTTTTAATTAAATCCAAAACTTTTGAGTGAAGAAGGAAATTCTTTCTTTGGGGGGACAGATGTTATATCCTAGCCTATAAAATAGATCCCAGGACTTTTTGCACGACCTCTAGACTCTCTTACATTGTATCAGAGACGCGGGGGTGGGGTTGAGGTTGTTTGGAAAATCTTCTACTGGTACAGCCTCCTTTTATTATTTTCTGTACCCATTGTAGACCTGCTCCAGACTTTCAATTTTAAGTCAAGAAAATAAAAACGACAGACAAAATGTGCGTCATTTCCTAAAAGTAGTCACTCGTTAAGTAATTACTTAATACTTTGATGCTTAGCATAAATTAATTCTCTCATAACGTGGGACTGCGCGTATCTTCCAATGAACCGTAACACAATTTAAATACCGAAGAAATGTGATTGACTGGGCTTGAAACACACACTAAGTGTAACACTTTTATGCACTAACTACTGTCAGAGAACACACTATAGATCTCTATTGAACCTATTGCTTAGGTCTACCACAAATGTCCAACCTCAAGCTATTTCCATGCAACGCTAAAGATGAATTGATGATTTTAAAGTTTAAACTGTAAGGCGTTTGTCCCGATACGATTACGAAGGGAAGCAAATTCTTTTTTTTTTTATTCCCCTGTTTACTTTGTGTGACGCCGTGAATGCCAACGAAATTAGGGCGGGTGTGTGGGGGAGTGCCACTTAAATGGAGCGCCGTATTACTAGAAGACTAGCGATGTTGTCAGCCCAAGTGGCGCTAATTCACGCCCCATACCTACACCCAGTAATGTTTTGTCGTCACATAGTGAATGTTATACACACTGGCCTATGAAATTTATCTTTATAAAGAGATGACAATTACAAACAAAATATAAAAAAATGCTTTAAAATAAAAGCCTATCTAGTGGAAAAAACTCCGCATGCAACTATATCTCTTAATAATTTAGAAGTTATTTAACATATTTGATACCAAACAAACGCATCTTTACAGTCCTCATACAACGCCGCCTGCTCTGGCTCGGTCATGCTCTCTGGATGGAGGACAATCGCATCCCGAAAGTCATTCTTTACTGGCAACTCCCGCCTGGTTCAAGAAAAACTTCTGTAACGTGGATGTAAAAAAAAAGGGGCCTCAAAACAGTGAAAAATGAGACTGACCATTGGGTAGACATAGCCCTTGGGCCCTAGACGGCACTATGTGGAGAGAGATGGTGACCAGAAAAGCTATGGACAGAAAAAAAGGAAAGAATGTCAGGTCTGGAAGAAAAGCCAGCTCCTCTACCACAAAAACGAAAGCCAACTTGTGGACGGGAGTGTCTCTCCAAAATAGGGCTCCACAGTCAGATGGAATGAGTTCTAGGAGTTGAACCAGAATAGGGATTTTTTTTTTATATGGAGATTTGGGGCTTACATGAGACTACAAGGCATTTCTTTGAACTATATTAAGTGCAACGTAAGGATTAGCTGAGGTGATATGAAGGGCAATATGTAAAACGCGCAAACAGGGACGTCCTCGTATATCTTGGCGTCATACCTTCATGGAGAACCACAGAACAGTGGACACCAGTTGGGGAGAGGCTTCAGACATTACCAGTGACAGATCTTTGTGAAGACAGCTTGCCGCCAAGTGCACCGAAGTCATAGTAAGTAACTTGAGCGGTCGTTGTGCTGGTTATTTGACAACCTCGTTAAAAAGTGGTCACAGAGTAAGATGAGTTGCAACTTTTCTGCCTAAGATCGGAAGCTGAGACATTGCTCTTTTATCTGTGCTAAAACAAATGGTATAGATGTACATCAGTCATTCGCAGGGCTTCTAAAGTTCAAGCATAATCATCATCATCATCCCTCTCGTGTGTTCCTTGTGGAACATACGGCCTGTGAAAAAAACACACAAAATCCTAACGGTCTCTTGCTAGTCTTTTAGTCCCTTCGCGACCTTCTCCTCTCAGCTTCATCTAGTACACTGCGTCGCTACGTTCTTTTTTGGTCTTCATCTGCGTCTTGTGCCCAAGGGGTACCATTCTAGTGTCTGTCCAGCTGGGCTGCTGACATCTTTTCTGAGGATATGACCAATCCATCTCCACTTTCTAAGTTCTTTCTATTTCTCTGTCGCACATCTACTAAAGATTTGTGCTTTCTACTTTTCGACACCAATGTATTTTCAAGATACATCTGTTGATAAAGGTCTGTACTTTTTTTCCATGTTTCAGACCCAGTAATCTTCAAATTCTAAAACTCGAACGCTGTCAAATTTGTTTAGCTAATGTGTCATATAAAATAGACCTAAGTACACATTAAACTATTCTCTTAACTAGTCCTCTGAGTAAACTTACAGCATTAAGAAGCTTAATCATGCTCTTTTTAAAAATAACTTTTAAATAGAATCGTTAGACTTGTCAATATTACTTTCATTTCTTATTTTATATGAAGAACTCAAAAACATTATATTATCTTAGAAAAATAACAATAAGGAAAGAGTGATCCTTTTTGGATAACGGTCATTTCATCTTTGTAAATGTTTGTAAAATATGTCACATATTTTGGATGATCCTTCAGAGTAGACTGATAATCTACTGGCTAGTTCGAACCTTCCTCATGAAGATGGTCATTGGCAGCGGGAAAGGTAAGAACCCGGGACCATCGACAAGTCCGAACGACAGTCCAGCGCGCATACAGAATTCCGATATTTATATATTACGTAACATGTTCGTTAACAGTACAATTACATAATGACTAGGTTAAAAATATTTAATTGGGGATGAAATTATCGGAATTGAAATGACCGAGAAAGAAGTGACCAAAGATGAAATTGAGAATGTAGTGACCGGGAATGAAGTGACTGGGGATGAAATGACCAGAAACCTTGACCTGGTACCTAAGAAGTTCACAAAGTTGAAAATGTTGTTAGGTCAAATATCTTTGAGAAAGAAGGTACATCCGGTCCAATTGTTGGCTTGATCAATCTTTAACTAACAGGATAATGCCTACACCTTTTTTTTTCTTAGAAGGAAAATCCATTATTTGACGAAATGTGCATGTACCAGATGGCACCAAAAAGTAATTTATAAAAATGTGTGTTATTAATTAAAATTTAGCTGTTTTTCGTTTCTTTTTATTTATTTAATACACCAACTATAGATTACTCTCTTTCTCTCTCTCTCTCTCTCTCTCTTTCTCTCTCTCTTTCTCCATCTCTCTCTCTCTCTCGTCTTTCTTTTCATTGTCTTGAACCTAAAACTCTTTTTTCCTTATTTCTCCTTTGTTTCTCCATCTTTTGTTTTAAACTCTAACTCTTACCGTGTCTGTCTAGCTTTCTCTTTCTTCTCCTTTTCAGGGCAGGCCTTTTTTTTTTACTATTACAGTCACTGGTATATAAATATATGTAAATGTATCTCTATCTCTTTAAAAAAAAATTAAAAAGCGATATTTTTAGATTTGTTCGTGATTTTGTACGTAGTACAGAATGAATAAAATACAAAGACGAATTTAGCTTCTAATAAAAATCTTAATTTTAACTTATTAACCTTATCCTTACTCAAAGTGGGCCCCTCCCAATTCGTTTTGCATAGGGCCCCGAAATAGTCAGGGCCAGCCGTGCTCCTTTACTTTCTCTTCTATGTTCTTCGCTTCACTCACACCTTCTTTCACGCGGCCTCACTGTCTGTCTCTCTCTCTCATATCTTTGCTAAGCTTCTCTTCTAGCCACATCAATAGATATCAGTCCACTGTGGTTTCAAGAGTACACCGAGACATTGACCTTTGACATCAAACGTCATGAGCCTTAACCAGGACCTGAACCAGGGCCCGTGTGTCACAAGACACCCACACATATATGCATTCATTTATTTGTTTTTACTCCGCATCTATAATAGTTTCTACAATGACTGAGATTCACTGCGTGGGAGTAGAATTAAGTTATTGTATTCATTTAAATCTATTCTAGTCTACATTAAAAATATTAATGTTAAATATTCTATAAACTATAGGAAGAAAATTCGACAATTACATATTTTTAAATATAAATAATAAAATGAGAAACATTAAAAAATACTTTCAGATACAAAGCAACAATGGTTATACGAAGTGTAACTATATCAATTAGTTTGGATCAGTTGTGTAATTAAATTGGTAGTTGACTAACAAGAATACATAATATTGCGATTAATAATCTTTTACCAATTGTTTTTGTTTAGCGCTATTTCCTGCTTTAGCTTTCTCAATACGGTGTGGTCCTATCACTTATCACCGTCAGGAAAATGGGAAATGGGGGAAGGAGATGAAAGGGATATATGGGTGGGTTTTACAATAATTGGATTTTAAAAGCATTTACATAAAAAAAAAAAGAAAACTCGTGACTGGCGCCTCCTCGGGCAGAAGTGCAAGCCACTCTGCTAGTGAAATACTTAAGAGGATTGTATAAGTATTTATTGTTTGTTGCAATTTAGAGTGGCATCATATAAAGGGGTCTAATTCGGCTTACACCACTTCAGTTAAGTACAATTTCTTGCCCTTGTTATAGAAGTCAAACAAAATAATTAATTACTAATAGTTAATTAACTAATCGGTTAGTTTTTTTTTAATATCCTTGTGTTGTCAGGTAAAACAAATACCTATGCCAAATTTCAGCTTGATCCGAGATTGGGTGTGGGAGAAATAACGTGTACAAACTTTTTACCAGACAAACAGAATGAGTTGATATAAGCTTTATAATTAAAAATTACGTTTTTATGATCTGTTGCTTTATGTCTTTTCCATCATGCACACTTTGTTTTGTTAATTATTGTGTTTGTTACTATTAATGTTGGATTATGAAATCTTTTTTTTATTGCTTTGGTATAGCATGTGTCTCTCTCTACAACATGAGATGGGTGTACTCTTGTCCGACATTGACCTTTGACATCAAACGTCATCAGCCTTAACAGGGACCGAGCTTGTCCGATCCCTTTTGTGGCCGTGTAGTGGTGGAGGAGGTTTAGGCAAAGGGTTTCCGTGCTTAATCTCGAATCAACGTAGTGACATGGTGATTGGAACTCGAGATCCCTCAGGAGGCCACCATATTTATGTCACACATTTCAGTGGGCAAAACGTTATGTCAAGCATTATGTTTTAATTGTCACTAGGTATAATTAGTTGGTATGTGTATAGTGTGGTAGACATAAAATATGAATACATAAATTAAAGACATGTAAACAAAATTCAACTCCAACTAGGTTTAGCAAGTGTTGCTGTTTCATTCGTAACATTTTTTTTACAACCAAGATTTTACACTTCATTGTTACAACAAAACAAAATAGATATTTAAGTAAATTAATTCAAAATCAAACATTTTACTAACATTCTCAATTTTTTTTAGCAATGGACTCTAAATAACAATTTCTTACAGTTATTTCTCCTACAAAGGGAGGCAATACACAAAATAGTTTAAATTCCTAGAGAATTCGAATAATTATTACCTCCCTTATTTAAGTAAAAATGAAATATAAGTCTTAAACATATTTCGACAATCCATCTTCAGATCTATTCTTATTGAAGATTTCGATTCTTTATTGTTCAAATATCTTAACGCAATCATGAATCTATCCCCGTCACAAAGGGCCTATAAAGTATCTTCTATCATGAAACTTGCCTGGCTAATTATCCTATACATATTTTCAACACATAATTTTAGTATATACACAGTTCACAGGGCCGGTCCTGTAGATTGCGGGGCCCTATGCGAAACCGCTAGCGCGGGGCCTAGTCTGGGTAGGGATAAGGATAATAAGTGAAAATTAAGAATTTATGTAATAAAATTAATTCGTCATTGCATTTTATTCATATTTTACTAAGTGTAAAATCACGGTCAAATTAAATTACGAGCTATGTACAACAGAAGGTAGTTTTCCAACAAAACACTGATAAACATTCACATCTGCCTTGTAGATTTACTTTTTTTAAGAGATCGGCGTTTTCCAAATTTAATGACACCCCAAAATGAAAATTTTGTTTATTTTTAAGGTCATTTTTTATGAGTTTTCAGAAAATAATAATTTCAGGAGATTTTCATGACTTTTTTTCGTACACTTTGCAATTTCTTCTTCTTATATAATGCAGACGTTACTTCAAAATAGAAGATAATTACGTCCTGCGTCACTGGTTTTCCTGGCTAGCTGAGGCAACCCATTCCATGCTCTAACAGCACTAGGGAAGAAGGTGCATTTGTACAAATTTGTCCTAGCATATGGAACGAGGAGGCCTTGGAAACACTGTTATAAATTATAATGGTTTAATTTAATAATTTACAACTAGTGGGCCTATGAAAGTGCGGATCCCACTGCGGCCGCATAGGTTGCAGTGCCCTAAGACCGGCCCCTGACATTTCATAACATGATAATATCTCAACCCTTACGAGAGTGTTACATATTTTTAAAAAAGTGACAATTACAATATATTTCAAATAGGTTTGAACATTACCATTTTCCACATACACTTAAACTGGGAAATAATTAATTATAATTTGTACATTTTTAATGCTTGAACGAGTGCCAAGTTTAGGAAGAGTGTAAGTCAAGTCGGAACAGAAGTAATTTAGAAAAATAAAATTCTTTCAACAACATGGCAGCAACACTTGTACTAATTTTTATTCATTGTTTCAATAGTAAAGTAAATATGGACAGATAATGGAAGGTGGCTGTTGAATCCATCTTGCTGGTTCTCATTATCTGAAATATACAATGATTGGCTTTGAATGTCTAGAATAGAGAAGTGAATCAAGCAAATTATTTTTAAAAATCGTTAAAAAAACACCTCTTATATATGGGAAAGAACTCCGCACTTACAACTATATATCTCAATAATATAGAAGTTATTTCCCTTATTCAGTATAAATCAAAATAATTAATTACTAATAATTAATGAATGATTAGTTATTTTTTTTGTAATTAATTCATGTTTTATTAGGTACGATAAAAAATTTTTTAAAGTTTCAACTTGCCTCGAGATTGAGTGTTGGAGGGATAATGTATTCAGTTATCTAAGGGGGCAAAACTCTACATATTTTTTAACAATACTGAAGGATTAATTTCCGTTGTTGGTTTCAAACAACATAATTAATCATCAGTAACTAATTGACTAATCGGTAACTTTTGGTATTGATCGGCATTTTCTGGTGACATGCCACGTAGGCTTTTTTTCACTAGTCTCTATTTTCAGCTTCCAAAACATACGCTTATCTTATTACTATCTTATAAGACGCATCTTACAATGCATGTACATATTATTTTTAATTGGTTTTAGGAAGCACTCTCGATGCACTGGTTCAATATTTTTGTTAGAGACATTGGAAAGGAGAGGGGTAGAGTATGTTTCGTACAGCTTACTCAGATGGACTGGAGAAAAATCCTGAATGACAAATTACGACCCCCCCCCCCCCCCGCAAATTTGTAGAAGACTTTCGGTTGTAAACCCTTCTCAGTATTTTAAGATATTATTAATGTGTCCAAACATCAAGACATTATTAAGTCTATAAGAAACTATACATTTTTTTTCTTCTATTTGGTTTTGTTATGATATAAGAATTCTGGGTTTATTTACCGAGTTTAAAGTCAACTCTAAAAATTTGAAAGTAAAAAGAAAATGGCGTGCTACTTTAAATGAAAGAAAATATTAAATGAATGTACTCCTTTAATATGTACACGATGTAAGACTCAAGCAATCAGTTTTAGTTTGAGCCTCTTGCAGATCTGACTCGCAATTCATTCGAATCACAATGCTCATTCCAAACCAACCTGTATGTTTTATCCATTTGCAAAAAAAACGGACCCTGGCAGTTTTTTATTATGGTAAGCATGTCTTCAACATCAACTTTCGCTAAATTACTTTGTGTAGCGTTACAAATGTCTATGGACTCTTTATTATTGACCATCCAGGAAGCAGGATTGTGTCACGACGTCTGGGGACGAGGATGGACTTTATAGGGGAGAGTGTGAGGTAGAAGTGTTGCGTGAATCCTCTTGACTAAAATCAAATTTCTCAGCTCAAGTCACTTAGTCACCCTCCCCCCTCAATATCCCCCCCCTGGATGACGCAAGTGGCCATCATTTAACCATAATGAACGAACTCTCTATTGACCATCCAGGGTGACAGCCTTGTAACCTCTTAAAATGTTTGCCTCAGACAACCGCGTGTCGTTCGCGAAGTGATACAATCTTGCAGCTAAGATAACTACGATAAGAGAGTATTTATACAATCTTGCAGCTAAGATAACTAGGATAAGAGAATATTTATACAAACTTATAGCTAAGATAACTAGGATAAGAGAGTATATGTACAAGTGTGTACATTGCGAGTTGTTGCATGGACTTTAGTTATTCACTGAACTGTACCTGTGCTATTCTTTTCCATCTTTATTTCTCATCTGCTTCGTACGCCTGGTTGTTCAGAAGCTCCAGAAGACTTTTCCTAAATCGATCCGGCACAGCTCTTGACTGTAGACCTCCGACCTCACGCGCGGCGTCTTCATCTGAGTCGCGCACTTCAAGAACTTGGAAAGGCTTTAGGAGAGACTGATGAGTTGGGAACAAAAGAGAAATTAGAGAATATTACAGCAACACAAACTCTCGTGTAACTGAGTTAATGTGACTCGTACATTGTTAGCTACTTGTACTATTAGAGGGAAATGTCAAGTTAACATTTCGGATAGCATCATTAATAAAGAAAGCTTAAAATAGAATTGTAATAGATTCAATTGTCTCCCTTTTTTTTTCTAAATTATATCGACTGTTATGCCTTTCTTATTTTGGTTCGAAATAAAGATTTTACCTAATAGCGTTTTCCCTTTTAGACATTGAGATTTATGGGGCAGATGATGTAAAAGTCTATGTTTCATTGGCTTACGGTAAACGAGGGTGTCATGTGACAAGCCCAACGACCAACCGCCTTTACTTTCCCAAACTAATATCAGGTAACAATTAGAGCTGGGTGGACTCTGCTTTTAAGATCCAAAAATTAAGACTTAATCTATACCAGGATTAGAACTCGGGACCCCTCGTTCGGAAGCCAAGCGCTTTACCATTCAGCCACCGGGAAACATTACTAAGTTATATAGACAACAAATGACTTGAAAGAAGCTTTCAAGCACTCCCTCTCAGTCCTTGTGATCTATAGGGCAGATAATATATAGGTCATCTACTTCTAATTTTCTATGTATGTAGGTTAACTTTCCAAAACCAATGTCAGGTACTCATTAGAGTTGGTCAGACTCAGGAGTGCCCTTAAAATCCGAAATAAAAAACAAACTCCAAGTCTTAAATCGACTGTAATCGTAAATCTTCAATTCTAGAAAACGTTAGAAATTCTAATTGTTTTTGTTTGTTTTCCGGTTTCTCTTGTAGAAACAAAATGTCATTTACAGTTTATGTCTGTGACCACTTTTCAAGCAGTTAGTCGTAAGTTAGAATCCAAGGACAGACTAAGATTTAGTAATCAATAATTCATTCACCAGACTAATAAGCCCTTATAATCTATACGGGTAAGTGCACTTGGATGATTGTAGTGATATAGGCAAGGGGTAGTCTACCAAAGGTCAAGGACATTAAACACATTAAAGATACAGATCAAGTGCACTCGGATGGTCCCATTTTTAGCTACATGACGACCTGTTAGAAAGCTAGGCACAGAAATATAAACTTCATAATAGTAATAGAAAGTGAAGGCCAAACTATTATTAACAATCAAATTTTCCGAAATTATCTTGAAAAGTATTTTCTTCCATTACGATTGCCTGGAGATGGAGAGCCGATAACATTAGCTAGCCTGCAATCAACACTTCAAGGCAACCTCTCATGTGAAACGCCCCGAAAAGAAGAGAAAAAGAGGACGGACAAAGAACACATTGCACCGCGATTCGGAAACAGATGCCAGACGGACTAGGCGTGGGAGATGGACAGACTCTGAACCGAAACGCCTGGAGGAAGTTGGTAAGTCGCCTTTGCCCCAGTCGGGATCAAAAGAAGAGAAGAAAGTCCTTCTAAGACTCACACTGAAGCCGCCATGCATTAAATAGTGGCTGGTTTTTTAAAGTGACGCGTATTAAAATGCTTGGCCAGTCAAGGCTTTTTGATCGAAATTCTTCATGCTTCAAAAGAAGCCAAAGTCCTTTAGGAAGTGATAGCCTAGATTGACCTAGATAGTAATACTTCTGTCAGTAATGTTTTGCTGACACATAAAATTAAGGTTGTCTTTGCTTCAGAAACGTGAATGGGGGACACATGAAAGTCGTGGGCGCCTGTATTACATAACAGTTACGAATAAACACGAAAAAATATCATTAGCAGAAAGAAATAGCAAATCTGTAAAATTTAAAGTCATACTTAGCCCTTTAGACATTTATTAGATAAATACTAAAAATAGTTAAAATCATTTATGTGCAGTTGTGAATTTCGGATGAAGACTACATTATTACCATACAATTACATTGTATACATTTGAATCTTGTTTAAAAAATTGTGAATATATAGGGGATAGAATTGTCTTCAGAAGACTAAAAGTACCCAGTGAACCAATTTAAGCACGATACAGGCGATGGTGAAATTAACGTGAAATCGAATATTTTTATTTTGTTTTTGTACTCAAAAATTTTTTAAAAATAAATGTCAGACAGACAGACTGGCAGATAAAAAAAAAACCTCTTGCAATTTTTTTTATTGTGAATAATAATCAGCAAGTCACTTACTTCTATTTGCATACTCCTCTTTCGAAACTGAAAAGATAAAAAAAAAAGAAAATTGTATGTATCATGTTTACCAATCTTAACTTCGTAATTATTTAAATGTTTATTTCTCTTTATTGACATATATACCATTTCTGAATAAATATATAACGTTAAAAGAAAAAATGAAAGTGTATTGTAAACTTTGACAACACTAAAAATCAAAACATCGTTCTTTAGGAGACTTAACAAAAATGTAAAAAAAATGACAAAACGTTAGAGCTACATTCTATATAAAAAAATAATTATTCATAAATTGCAACAGACCGCCTGCTACAACACTCCGAGACACAGTCAGAGAAAAAAAGTGAACATTTAAATAAACCAATTAGAACGTAAACACTCAAATACATATATAATGATTTACATCACCCACGCCACCCTAGCAGCTTTATAAACAATATTATTTTCAAAAATTTTCATATTTAAATTGCACACTGGCATATACTATTTATATTTTATATTTATTATTATTATTATGTTTTTACAATTATCACATACATTCTCTAATTGCCATTTGAATTTTTTTTAAAGACTTTTACTCACGATTCACATTCTCTTGTTTCTTGACACACACGCTGTCCATAAGTCAGAGCAACACAAATGTCTAAATACGAGGTATTTGTGTAACTGAATAATTTAGTTTGATTTCTTAAAGGTCTATTCTTCGAGAAATATATCTGGAAGCTTTAGTGAAATCAATCTTTTTGAAAGGAAATATAAAGGATTTGAACTGACAATAGAAACTATGAACTCCGTGCGTCTGAACGAATCGAAGGGAAATAATTCATCCCATATACTCCAGAGACATTCTTTACATCCAAGATGGCAGTCTTCTGAAATGAAGAGCTGGCCAGATTTTTGTTCGTGTTCTATAGGTTATCCTAGCAACGTGCGGAAGAGAAACAAGAAAAGAAGATTGACAGATGTTGTTTTAAAATGTCACAACTTTAAGTCTGTTGTAGAGAAGCCTGTCAGTTCACATGTCATCCCATAGAACTAAAGAAACTAAGACGCATAGTGACACAACCACAAACATACACACACGTAGCACGCTTTTGCACGCGCGTAAAATTAAAAAGTATCAAGAAACCGAAGAGCGAAATTTGGAGACACGGATCATGAGAATTAGTCCGTGAACGTATTACATGCTAGTATACTTCAAATTCTATATTTAAATACTCAATTTAAGTGGCACCTTTGACTATTACAAGTAGGTTTATAGCCAATAGTAGGCCCTAATGACAATATAAATATAGTTAATAGTTATACAGATTTTCGGTTTAGAACGTTTAGATAGAGTTTAAAAAAAGGAAATAAAATATTAATGTAAGATTTGGAATATACTAAAGCAAAAGTTTATCAAATTCTATGATATAAAGGTTAGGGTTATCTTAGCTTTACAGGATAGTTATGTTATAATCATAATCTTATACTTTTAATAATTATTTAAGTTCAGTTGAAAACAAAACAGGTTAGACGTTTTATCTTTGTTTTTTTTTTTTTTTGTTGTTTTTTTTTGTTTGTTTTTTTCTCTATTGTTTTTTTCTGACTTGTGTGCATAAAGATGGACCAGGTGTGTTGAGACAGCCATTTCGCTAGTAATCATTGCCAAGTGTTTTCAACTTGTGTCTCTGTTGACATTTGCCTCGATGTAAACCAATCTCTAACACTGTGGATACTTACTAGCGGGCAATTCTGTGGAACAATACAAAACAGAGACAACATTAAATCAATGAAGCATCCTTTTAACTAAGCGTCAGCAAAAAACAATTTTGTTTTTTTTCCTGGTTCAATCGCTGTTAAATGTGTAGCCAAAACTAACATAAATAAAAAATAAAAACTAAAATAGAAATTACAATAGTATTCTCATTGGTCGATGAATTGATAGAGGAATAGTAGACCGTGGATCTTATTCTTACTAGCTGTCCCGGACTTGCTAAATTAGGATTAGAAACAACTGGGAAGTCTCAAAATCCTGATTTTAATGAAGTCATATGTGCATTGTAGGTAAGATAACTACTGTCAATTAGTGGGAGAGAACTGGACAAAAGCTCATAGCCCAAGACATCAAAAAGTGAAAGTGGAGCTGATAGGACACACGTTGCCTAACCACAAAGGCCTAACCAAGGAGAAGCACCGTACGATCACTGACGCATCTCTCAATATTGCAGTGGTTACCTCCCCTTTGCTCATAGTGCCATTTAAATATAGTCATTGGTCTTACTTTATTGGCCAGTCTATACATAGTGTAAAACAGTGTATCTTTGTAGGCCCTAAAATATGTTACTTAGATATAGACGTGACTTTTATATGCATACACAATGTAACATAGTTTTATCCATTTTTTATAAGTTTTACTGTAATAAAGTGTAATTTAAATTTGACTTACTCTTGGATGAATCTGTAAATGAAAAAAAAAATTAGTTATAAAAATTAAATGAAACATTCTTCACATTTCTTTCTTTTTAAATTTTGATTTATTTTATTTTTTTTTCTACAGATTATTAGTCAGTAAAAAATATTTGAAAACGCTAATATTTAAACAAAACCTATTTTAAAACCGAAATTACACATTCGTTTTTGTAGCCAGCAGAGGATATTGTTTTCTTAGGCCAATAAAAACATACATTATAATTTAATTTACCTACAAGTGTATATATATACCAAATATTGACCGTTTACCCAATCATAAGTTTATATTAATCAAATTTGAAAAGTGATATCAAATTAGAGACAGTTATTTAATTATGATTAACCCAGTTCAGCTAAAGAAAAACAACTCAAAACATGATCTCTTTCTCTATCTATATATATGGCTCAACAGTCTGGACACCAAGAAGGAAAGCAAAGATCACTCTTTTATTTCTACAAGTCGGACTACAGTTACCCCACGTAACTTTAGCGGCTCAGAAAAAAAAAGAGAGGAGTGGGGAACAAGTACACTACTCTGTATTCACCCGTCACTAAATAGCAGGGCCGGACTTAACCATCGTGGGGCGCTTTGCGAAACCGATTTCGTGGGGCCAAGTTTGGGTAGGGATTGTACAGGGTCGACTAGTATAGAATAAAACTTTTGTTTCATCATTTTATTTTTCATAAATAAATCTAAACAAAAATCTAAACAAAAATAAGTACAATAGTAGTCATAATTTTACTGGGACAGTCTTCAGTTGCACAATAATTGTTCTCTTAATATTTTAATCCATGTTATGGAGAATATGTGAATGTTTACGATGTAACCATGAAGAAATTAAGGCGAATGTTTGATTTCTGTTGGTTAAATAATGACTGTTGAAACCACGAAGTTGTCTGTCGTTATTAAAGAGAATAAAAAGGACTGGCATGAAGATGTCTGTTCAAACTTTATTTAAAGTTGTTTTTTTTTATTGGTTTAGTTGTACTAAGAACTTGAAGCTAGACACCAACGTTTTGGTATCAACAGTCTTAAACTAACAAATTTTTTTATTTTATTGGTAAATCTTTACATTGTTTGTAAAAAATAATTATCGCTATGTTTGCAATTTA
This sequence comes from Biomphalaria glabrata, assembly GCF_947242115.1. NCBI lineage: Eukaryota > Metazoa > Mollusca > Gastropoda > Planorbidae > Biomphalaria > Biomphalaria glabrata. The sequence goes on from NC_074720.1 coordinate 9,721,111, forward strand.
TGATTTCATTTATTTTTGATAATATCAGCCTCAAACATACCTGGCACGCCTGTAATTCGATCCCAGGCAGCAGAAGAGAAACAAATGTCAATCAAACATTATAATTAAAGATGCACTTAGTTTGTATCATATTACAATAGCTACAGTGAAGCCTAAACAACAGTTTGTGCTGGAGTTGTTTCAATAAATGAATGTTTTATAAAAGTAAATACCAGAACCCACAAATACATGCTCACTACATGTCACAGCTACAGAGTATAGAAAAAGAAAAATTGCTTGGAAAACAAATGTAATGTAAAACGCTGTAGAAATAAAAGAAAACAAATATCATATCACGTGTATAAAATCATAAAGGCAGACTTAATTATGCCTTAGGAAGTGACAATTTATGTCATGAGTTGTTTTGGAGGGTATTGCATTGTCTTTAATAACGTCCCCCCCCAAAAAAAAAAACATGACATATGCGGATTCGTAGTTGCCTCTATACTGCTATTAAACCGAGACCATTCCTTATAAAAGGTTTAGTTTAGAACAATAGCTCGTTCCTACGTCGTACAGACCTAAGACGTGGCAACGAGCTATTGGCCTAAACTGCCCACAAGTTGCGACGTTGCAGGTCAGAGTTCAGGCCTTCTATAACGATTGGTGTGGATTAAACATTCTGAAGAACAACAGTTTTTAATTATATATATATATTTTTAGTTTTATATTTTTAAATTCAATTCAACAAATGATCCAGCAATGGGCAAGCGATGAATTATACGCCACTTGTACAATAGAATAACCGCTTGAACCACATAAAATAGTATAAATAAATAAGCATAGTGAAGATAGAAGATACTAAAATCAATAATCCATTACAGAATACGTGGAGCCACGACCCCGATAGCTTGCCCTGACAAATGTTCGAAATACTAAAGGACTTATCATAAAGATGCATGACGTTCCACCAAAAACATCAGTAATACATCTTGAGCCATGACAGCGGACAGGGTATGAACCCGGGACCATTAAGACTACCGCACGCTCAACGGCATTTATTTTTCCCTCAACTAATGTCACTAGAGCTGGGTATACTCAAAGGTACCCTAAAGAACCCTAGATTCAAACTCCAAGTCTTCACCGAGATTCGAATCCACGGTTCGGAAGCAAAGCGCTTTACAACTCAGCCACCACACCTCCCCATCTGCTTTTCTGAAGTAAGGTCTGTATTTTATAAGATAAGATAACAAAAGATAAGAAGAGATCAATTAGACCAGAGAAACAATATAATTCAAAGTTTATTTTAACTAAAACTATTTAGACCAAATATTGACCATTCACTTAAATCAATTTTGAAAAGCGATATTCTTGGAGGCAATCATTAAATAATGATTAATCCAGTTACCAAACAAGCTAAAAACTCAGAATATGATTTCTCTATATTGAATGAAACGTATTTATTCGTATATTCGATAGTATTGCCTGGTCGTGCGATCCCAGGTGTCAACGCTGTCACACATCCTCTACGATTGCAGGTTGCTCAGAAACACATTCGAAGATACGACTAGTCTTGGGACAGAAAGAACTGCGGGCCGGAGGATTCCAGCTACCCGTCGCCTCAGCGTGGCGTCTCCGGTGGAAACGTCTAGGGGTGGACCTAGATAGGCTAAGTACGAGTAGCGAATCAGGCCCTTGCGGGACCCCCTGGGTGAGCTTTTTTTTTTTTTTATCTCACTCGGGGTAGGGATGGAACACGTAGCCCGTACACCAGTCCAAAAAGTCCGCCACGCCGTTCCACAAAGGGGGCCGTCATCAGAGACCCGTGGCGGTTATAGTATAGTAATATGAGACAAGCTCCCCGCAGTCAGCTCTGTTCTAGGCCAATTGTAGCGAGTGGGACCCAGGAACGGGGACGGAGCGCTGTATACTGGCCCAGTCAACCGATATGACCGTCTACCGTTGGGCGCCCTCAGGGGTGAAGAGCCCCATGACCAGGCCTGGTAGTTGGATAAAAGCCTTTCTAACCACCAAAGGGATAATGGCGCCTACGGCGCCGACGCACTACTGGACTTCACTGAAGGTATATGCGGGGGTCTCGCTTTTTACAGAGACAAACAGACCTTACAAAACACTGCCAGATACATGGACCGTGCTGTAAGGGATTAATCCCAGTACGGAGTTTTAGTGCATGGAGGCTATCAAATGGTCTTGCGGTCGTCTCGGTGGTCCCGGGTTCATACTTTTCTTGCTGCCATCCCCTGTCGTCCTGCGGGAGGTTTGGACTAGGAAGTAAACTATCTTGAACTCTGAAGTAACATTCAAAACAAGTAAAACAAACATTTTACAACATTCAACAAACAAGGTGAGTAAAACAGAAAATATAAAGCAAAATATAAAACTAAATAGTACAGAGGAGGCGCAGTGGCTGAGTGGTTAGCGCTTTGCTTCCGAGCCGTGGATTCGAATCTGAGTGAAGACTGGGATTTTGAATTTTGGAAATATTAGGGCGCCATTGAGTCTACCCAGCTCTAATGACATTAGTTGGAGAAAAGTAAAGGGGGTAGGTCGAAATATGAATTAAAGATATGAATACATGTTAGAAAATACAATTGCATTAAAATAGAAAGAAATAAACAGTTTGGATCTATAAACATTAAAAAAGACAGGGAGTAGCAGACATTAAAAAAAAAAGAACTTGAGATATTTTTAACTTCTTAATTTTTTTCTAAGCGCTGGCCTGAAGTGCCCAGCAAACTTTAGCTAAGGGGGGACAACCTAGCAAACACATATTTGTTTTATCGATGCAGTGAATACATGTTCCCAAAATGTATTATCTTCCCTTGTACTTTTGCTTAAAAGAAAAAAGAAAAGCGTGCATATTCTGTACAAAGTCATGGCTAAGCGCCTGCCCCCCCCCCACACACACACATCCCCCACGCTTACATTATTTTTAACAGCGTTGCTAGCTTGATGGAAATGAATCAGCCCAAGTGCCGGGCATATATTTTTATCATAGCGCCTTAAGCCCCCCACACATATAATTACGTTATATTCGAAATGTGCAAACAAAGCTGTATTGAAGGAATCATATATGTATGCTTTAACTCTGGTTAAGGAACGAATAAGTTGGCCTCCTTCAGTCGTAACGACTGTGCGTCATCTCGTAGAACTCTTTATCACGTGACTGTGGGGTCCTATTTTGGAAAGACACTCCCGTCCACATATATCGCAGGTTAAGGTGGCTTTCGCTTTGGTGGTATAGGGGCCGGCCATTATTGTTTGGCAAGCTTTTCTTCCAGAGCCGAGGCCCTTGCTTTTTCTTGGTCATCTCCTATTGAAAAATCAGAGCAGGAAGGACTAGTCCTCCCGTAGTGCTCTGGCAAGAAACTTAGCCGTCCGGCGTAGTGCCTCATAGCTACCATACAAGTCGAGTGACTGCACAGGCAAGTCCCCCCTTAGCTCGCGGAGCTGGGGACACTCGTACAAGACATGCGACACTGTTTCGACGCTCTCTCCACAGTGACGGCATCGGGAGTCAAAGTTAGTGCGGAACCGGGCAAAGTATGCCCCAATAGGACAATGTTCCGTCCTGCACTGCGCAACTATTTTTCTTGGTCATCATCTCTCTCCACGTAGTGCGGTCTAGAGCTATGTCTTCCCAATGGTCAGCAACAAAGTTCCCTGTTTTGAGGTCTCACTTGATTGCATCCACGGAGTTGTGGGGGGGGGGGGGGGCGACCATTTTTTCTAGAGCCAGACGCGAGTTGTCAGTGAAATAGAAACGAATAGAGAAAAGAAAACAAATAATATTTTAAAGAAGTAATAAGAAAATATATTTGCAATTTACCTCCCCCCCCCCATCCCCTCCCGCGCAATAAGCACAAAAAAAAAACGTTGCATCTTGACAATATATTTTAATTTTATTTGTTTTTGCTTGATAAGTGTCAATTCAACAGAATAGATACATATTTGTGTGTGAATGAATACCTCCCGTGTATATTATATTGAAACAAAAAATATATGATAAAAAAATTAAATGAAAAAAATATTTTTATGTCTAATTACCGAAACAAAACAAAAGAAATATGAATACCGAGGTTGGCTATTGGATGCATCCTCCCGCATTGTTTGTATGGGATAAAAAGAACAAAAGCCATTCAGTTCGAGTAACACAATGGGTGTTTCAATTATGAATACATTCAGTTTCGCGGTTTATTTTGATGGCTTTTGTTGCACATAATGCTCTGTCTTTAATGCTAGATAAGTTTTGTTTATAAAATGGACAAAACGAAATGGTTGAATGCAATGCCATGAAAACAACAAGGAAATTTGAGACGAGCTTTTGTTGTTATTGAAAGCTGGAATGCATAATTAATGCAAATGTTGGTTTCCATGTAACGAACTGCATGCCCTAATTCCATTTTTATGACTCAACGAAAGATTTGCCTCAAACAAATTGGTATTTAGAAAATTGTGCGCTTTGCAGAGTTGGTGACGGTGACAAATGCGAATTTCAAACACGACTACTAATTAATTTTGTGAATGAAATCTAATAAGTTACCCAAGTAATGGCTCATTTTTAATTATTCGAAATCGCTTGCAATTTTCTATAATTTACATAAAAACATAACATTTTAATGTCAGGAATGTTTTTATTTTTAGTTTTCGATCTAAAAATGTATAATATAGCAGAATTAGGAGTGACATTTTTCTGGCAAAGAAAAAAAAATGTCCAATAGTATATCACGTATCTGCTATTGGCAGTTTAAAAACAATAAATTGGAAATATTTAATAAAATAGTTTTAAAAGTTCAACAAAAGTTTTAAGAAAGATAGATTCGTAAACATGTAAAAAATAAAATCACAACAAATAGAAAAGGTTTTCTTAAAAATGTAACTCTCTAAATTGGGCATAAAGAAAGAATACATTTACTAGAGGTATAGAAGTCGTAAACATTTCTGTTGTTTTTAAATTCCTAAAGCCATAATTACAAAAATTAAAGTTACCATTACTTAATTAATTTTATCAGTAAAAATTCTCTAACTGTTGGGATCAGATCCAACATAGATTTTAGCATGTGTTGGGATCAAATCCAACATATCAGATTTCAGCTTGTGTTGAGATTATATATGTTAGATTTTAGTCTGTGTTAGGATCAGATCCAACATATCAGATTTCAGCTTGTGTTGAGATTATATATGTTAGATTTTAGTCTGTGTTAGGATCAGATCCAACATATCAGATTTCAGCTTGTGTTGAGATTATATATGTTAGATTTTAGTCTGTGTTAGGATCAGATCCAACATATCAGATTTCAGCTTGTGTTGAGATTATATATGTTAGATAGGCTAGTTAGGATGGCTGCCTGGTCGTGCGGTTTGCACGCTGGACTGTCGTTCAGATTTATCGATGGTCCCGGGTTCAAACCCTGCCCGCTCCCATCCCCCGTCGTCCTGCGGGAGGTTTAGACTAGGAAGTAATTATCTTCAACTCTGAAGGAACATCCGAAACATGTAAAACATTTTACAAACATAGATTTTAGTCTGTGTTAGGATCAGATCCAACATTTTAGACTTCATTTTGACAGTGTAGTGATCAGAGCAAAAATAAAATATTTTAAACAACATTCTATTCCAAACAATAGTACTTCTAACAAGTCGGTCATTGAACTATTCTTGTTAGTATAAGCAAAATACTTTACAAGTTTTCTCTGGAGCAAAAAGAGCTAAACAAAGGCAGTCACAATTTGAGAAACTTTATTGTATTCCAAATATAACTAGAATTTACTATTATTCTATTTTTAGAACAAACTGTAATGTGATACTTCATTCCCTAACAGTCACTGACACTAAGTAAACCATTGACAGTATTAAATTAATGTGGACAGAAAAAAAGTAGAATTTTTTATACTTACCAACTTCGATAGTCGATTGAAAAAAAAACAAGAAAAAAGAAATTTACGATTAAAAAATGAACGTATATAAAAGTAATATTTATATCTAGACAGGGCTGGATTTAAAGGAAAGCAGTCAAGGCTACAGCCACGGAACTCCACAAGACAGGGGCCTCCACAAAAGAGATAAAAATATATCCAAAGTTCGACGGGTCACGAACTGTTTTTCTTACGTTTTACTACTGTCAAAAGAAAGAAAGGTCCCTGGTCCATAAGTAGGATCCTATCAACCATTTATAACAAACTATTATGTGATGACTTTGATTGGTAAAGGAAGTTGCATGGCCACTTATTGTAATGTGTAACACCGCACTCATCCTTAATTATCGGAATCAAAAGCATAGCCATTATTATTACACATTTATATTAAGTTATAATTATATATTTTTGTATTTTTATTTTCGATTCATGATACATTTTACTTATCTAAATGTCCATGTCTAGTAATGTGATGCAAGGAACCTTTTTTTCAATTCGGATTTATTTTTTTAAATTTTACAAATGTGCAGAGGCGTCGCTAGGTAGCTGCCCCCTAGTGCGGTAAACACCTTCACAAAATAAACTTTCCCAACAAAAAGTTATTATTACTAAACTTATGCTTGTTTCGATATCTTAAGAAAAAAATCATCTACTTTCTCTTAAGAAAACAAATAAAAATTGTTTTTTTACCTTATTAGATATCATTTTCGATGGGTGTCACTTCGCATCCCTCTAGGTACCCCACCTCTACTAAATAACTCAAACTAAAACTTTTAGACAGTCCTTCCTCCTCTTTTTCTACGACAACTATTGCACGACTCTAAAGTTTATGAAGTCATTAGCCACATCAACAACAATCATTATACATCATATCACTTTAAGTCCAAGAAAATACAAAACATTATAAACCAGTTAAACTCACCTCAACTCCCTGTTTTCAACCATTGCAAGTACATCCACAGTAGCAAGAAATTGTTACAAAGGAAATAAATGAAATAGCACAAATGAATGAATAAAATTTGAAAATCAAATTTAAAGCGTGAATGTGATTACTGAAAGTCAAATGCCTTATATGATTTTTAATTACACAAAGTCATGATAACTTGATAATAAAGTCTCTTATGAAGACATGAACTGTCTCTAGTTTATACATGTATTATTGTCTTTTGATTATATTTATTTTTTAGTTGAATTTTTGTCTGTCTCTTTTTTTTTTTCATAATTTTTTTTCAACTTATTTATACATGAATTTTTGTCTGTCTCTTTTTTGTGATACAATCTCCTGTCTGTCTCTTATTTTTGCATACCTTTTTGTAACTTATATATACATGAATTTTTGTCTGTCTCTTATTTTTGCATACATTTTTGTAAATTATTATACATCAATTTTTGTCTGTCTCTTATTAATACATGAATTTTTGTCGTCTCATATTTATACACAATTGTCTTTATTTATACACGAATTGTCTCATATTTTACATGAATTTTAGTTTTTTATTTATACATGAATCTTCTTTTATTTATACATTAATTTTCACTTATAATAAATTGAAAGTTCATTTATCTATGCTTGAATCGTCTTCTATTTATAAAGTCATTGTATCCTGATTTACATGCTCTAGTTCGGTTTATAAGATTATGCTATGGAAATTACATTCAAAGAAACAAAACTATACAAACTTTATAAAATCTTTCGATAAAAAATAGTATACAATTTAGACTTATTGACCCTATAGATGAACAATGTTACTAATAGATTATGTTAAGCGAGTAACATCCATTAACAAACGTAACTTACAAATACTTCTCAGATTGTATTGTCAAACTTTAGAAGAAATAATACACTTAAAGCATGAATGTAGACACGCATGCAATTAACGCATTGCAAACTAATCCACATGTTATGAAAACAATGCTTATTAGTACATTTGTTTAAAGAAACCATTTTAATATTGAAAATATTATAATTATAAACACCAAATAATAATCAGATTCAAATCTTCCACCACAATCTTGATCGTTGTCTTAGTGTCGATACGTTGGACGAGTTTTTAAACTTAATTAGTCATTTCGCTCATGCTTGGGTTTAATATAATAACATGGACATTTCACTGAAGCATACACTAAAGAAGTCAAGTGACATTGATTGACGACACACATGCGAAGTGTTGTTGTTTTTTTTTGACATTCACGTCGTGGACATTCATGTCTGGCACTTCAACAACCAACTCGACATTTCCATCAGGTAATAGAACAGGTTTTCAACTAAAGTGGTTTCGTGAGCAGAGTTTGAAAAAGTTGCCATACTGACTGAAAGCCACATAAACAGACCAAAAAAAAAAGAGAAAAAAAAGTTTTTGAGACATGGAAGAGAAAAAAAAATGTAAATGGTAAAAAACTAAAGAGGCAACTACTAAGTTATCTACATAAATACTGAGTGGTAAAGCGCTTGGCTTCCGAACCGAGCGGTCTCGGATTCAAATCTCAGTGAAGACTTAGATTTTAAATGTCAGGATTTATAGGACGCACCTGTATGCACCCAACTGTAACGGGTACATGCCATTGTTTGGGGAAGTAAAGACGGATGGCGGTTGTGTTAATCAAATTACACCCTCGTTAACCACAAGCCACAAAAACAGCCAAACTACCTTATAGATCCCCTCTGAGTCTACCCAGCTCCAATGGGTACCGAATATTAATGTGGAAAAGTATTGGCGTTGTGCTGGCTACATGACACCCTCGTTAACCGTGGACCATAAAAACAGATTATCTACCCTATAGATCGTAAGGTCTGAAAGGGGTACTTTTGATTTTTTTTTTTAAACTTTATTTACACATCCCTCCCTATACAAAGTTCTGTGGACCAATAGGCTGACGACAATGTAACACAGTTGTATTAAACTCAATTATATCTACTTGTCCTGTAACACAGACTTATATTTAAAACAAAAACCCAACTCTGTACCAACAGGTTTCCTGAGTCTCTCAGATTGTGCGAAGCTCAGGAAGCAAAAAGGCGAAAAGTAAATATTGTATTGACGTGAGCAAGCCTCAAGATGGTGCTCGTCTTCCAATGGCGTCTACGACGTAACCGCGTGAGAATACTACATAGGGAAAAACTGAGATAGACTGGAAGAGAATGATGCTAGCACTTCAAGTTGTCAAGGACGCTGGAGGCTCGCCATATTACTGGTGTTCCGTCGGCGGAAATGAAAAAGTTAATATTTCCAACCGTACACAGGACGTTCGTATAAAGTATCGATTAAATATCAGTTGTACCAAAAGTTCGATTAACAGAATGGATACAAAAGAACGAGAACTCGACACGTGTGTTACTTACGGAGATCTGAAAAAAATTGTAATATGTTACATCCAGTAATTTTCTAAAAATCTTATTTTGTTATTTATTTATCGTAACATTTTTTATTTTAATTTAATTTAATTTTTTTTTTGAAAAACGTTATGTCATAGAAAAAGGTTTGTACATGTTTGTATGTGTAAAAAAAAACATCGGTTGGTCAGCTGGGCTTGCTTAATGACGTAGAAAGAACTTTACTTGAGGCGGAATATAAAGAACAGAAGAAAATTTAAATAAATTAATTCCTGTGAATAGCTTTGCATATTTAATAACTGCATACATGGCGTGATAGGGAAAAGGAGTTAGACCTTAACTTGGGCAGCACATTGTACACAAACGTTTACAGTAGTCTAATCAACTTGTACAATACTCTAACAAAATTGATCACTTCCTGTTTCCTGTCTTTTCATGCATGTAATATTTTTGTTCATTTCCACGCTTTTCAAATTATTATTCATGTAATTACTTTTAGAAATGCTTTTTAAACAAAGCGTCATCAAGCTATATGTTATAATTCCGTTCTAAGAGACATTCGTTTTTTTGACGACCCTTAAAATTACAAAAAAAAAAAAGAACATGATATTAACATATCATATACGCAGGTTTTGTTTTTAATATGAATTATTGGTTTACAGAAAACAAGATAATCAGCATTAATTACCTTTTTTTTTGTATGTTTTTACTTTTTATACTTGGTAACGTAATTGGTGAACTTTGATTAAGATTCCACTTTCATAAACTGATCTTTTTATATATAAAAAACAAATTTCCACCAGTCTCCTTGTTGATTATCACACTTATGGAAGATAATATAAACAGATATTTTAGGCAACAAAAAAGGCGGGTGCTGAAGGCTGTCATTACAAGGTAGAACTATGTCAGTTACGAATGCCTCTATCATGCATGACAATGCCATCTTAAAGCAAAATACACAAAACAGATACATGGGCTACAGATAAAGATCACAGGGAAAGTCCAAAAGTGGAAAGTTGAGAATGAAAGGGTGACAACCCTACCCCGCTTCCCAATTTCAATCCGTTTCTGTTTTCTCGGTTGGGCTGGTATCAAACATTTGATAAAAACAAGTGATAATAAAGATTGTGTTAAGTTACACTTACAACACATTGTGTGCTATATGTAGTGACAATTAGACAACATTACATACATATAAAAATTGTCTGTGGGTTTCGCTATATTAAATCTTACCCATCACCTTTTTCCCGAAATAAAAAACTATTTTATCTTACTTAATAATTGTTACTTGTACTGAAATTATTATAACATAACAAACATTAACAACTGAAAAATGTCGCAAAAGTGACTTGTAAATATGCTTAATAAAAAAAAATGAACTAAGATTTAATTTTAGTAAATCTGATATTAACTCAAATATATTTTATAATTTTTTATATGAAATTTATTTAAAACAATGTTTAAAAAAATATCAAAAATTATTTTTTTCTTTACTGTTTAGATTCAGTATCAAATTTAAAGACCTAAATATTAAAATATAAATATATTTATACTACTTTAGTATTTTTAGTTACATTTTATTCTCTGCAACGAAAAACATATTTTTTTAAATTCGATATCTAACCCTTTGCACAGAATTAAGAATTAATCAATGTCCCAACACAACGCTGTTCTGATGTAATAGCCATTTTCTAACGCAAATTATTTTGAAAGAGTCTGCTGTTCGAAATATTTACAACTTGAACTTCTACTGGTGATAACAGAATATGTGTTGACACATAAAGTTAGTTTATTAAAAACGAAGAACACAGAAAAAAACACACACACACACCAACAACACACTAACAACACACTAACAGTGATGTATCGTGGTGAGTGAGTCACGTGACGTTCTACATGTGCACGGACAAACTTTGGACAAGTGCGGGAACGTCCTGGGCAATATTGCATCCAATAACAGAACAAAAATACAAGACAAAATCATTCAAAAAAAGGGCGAACGTCTTTGTGCGCGAGGCATGTTAACAATGTGGCTAATGGGGCACAAGCCTAGCGCACTGCTGTCCAGCAAACGCTATACAATGTGGCTAATGGGGCACAAGCCTAGCGCACTGCTGTCCAGCAAACGCTATACAATGGGACACAAGCCTAGCGCAGTGCTGTCCAGCAAACGCTATACAATGTGGTTAATGGGGCACAAGCCTAGCGCACTGCTGTCCAGCAAACGCTATACAATGGGACACAAGCCTAGCGCAGTGCTGTCCAGCAAATGCGACACAATGCTGCTAACAGGGCACAAGCCTATCGCACTGCTGTCCAGCAAACGCTACACAGTGTGGCTAATGGGACACAAGCCTAGCGCAGTGCTGTCCAGCAAACGCTACACAATGTGGTAAGTAAAACAACAACAGCAACCACTAAGACACCACCGCTCTAGTGTTGTACTCACACACACACACAAACAAGCTCAGTGCTCACCATGAGGAGCTAGCTTATTGTTTACAAACTAAACTAATACAAATAAATAATAAAATAAAGAGTCTAGAATTAAAAAAAAAATGTGTACTAAAACTAAACATATAAAATTTAATCTTTGTGATTTCACCTTGAAAAAGGTTGAAAAAATCAAAACGCAAACAAAACCACAAAAAAAAAAAAAAAGCAAACATGGAGATTGCCCTTTTGAGAAGTACTCACCATATACTTTGAAAGACAAACATAAACAGATTATTTTGTATTACAAGCATATAATATTACATCAAATTATCATCCTAATGTACACTATTCAAAGAATTTTAAGATGAAGAATAATTTACAAGCAAAACTTAAAAGAAAAATGGTTTTCAAGAAGGGGAAGAACCGAACAATTACACCGCATATCGCAATACTGTAAGATTTAGCTCCTTTAGTTTATAACGATCAATTAACTAATTGATTAAATATTTTGATGGATTCATGTATTGTCCTCGACATTGAAAAACTGCAGAATTTCATCTTGATCCGAGAAAGATAAGTTGGCGAAATGACGTGTACGAGATTTGAACCAGAGAGACAAAAGGAATGTAAAAAGATAACATTTTAAGTAAACAAACATTAATGACTTCTCTAGTAAGAAATATATTTCCAATGAAGTGTCTAGATTGCTGCATTTCCCAAACAAAGTTTCATTGCATTTCATTTCATTTTATTTTTGATGTGATGCTTTTATAAAATACATTTCTAAATGTCAACAAATCTCGCACAGCGCACGGTTTATAAAAGACATAGCAGTGCGCTTTAACTGTATGGCTTAACGTTACGAAGGAATTGAGCAGTAAATGCCTATAAGTAATTTTAGAAATTAAATTTGATGACGTAATGTCCACTTGTATGCCGAAGATTTTTTGTGTAGGGGAAGCAACAACTGAATTTCTGTTTACAAAATTAAATATTTTATTCCTTCACGTAGAAACCATGAAAAACTATATTTAGCAAGAACACACTTTATACTTCTAATTTAAATCAATCTAAATACCACTCTATTATTTTTAGCTTAAAACTTAAGAACTGAATAAACTCTTACATAAGCTCGTTAACTTTCTATATAGTTTTCAGACCAAAAGCTTAAGAATATTCTCCTTTCAGAAATGAATTATCTCCCTTCCATAAATGAACTCGTGTAGAAACTGGAAGCTACAGGAATGTAAACCATTTCCAGTTAGCACTTCTCTTTAATGCTTATCCCACATGATACTATTATTGTAATAGTTTGGCACAACAAAGATCCTGAGGCGTTGAAGGGAAGTTAAAGTATTATTGCAATGATCGCAATCTTCCAAACATTAATTCCACTTTGAAATGCAATGCCAAAAAAAAAAAACAAAAAAAAGATTAAGGAAAAATAAAATCCGACTGTCGAAAAGAAAGAGTATTTGTAGAGCTTATCTATTTAGTCCACTGCTTATGGTTTATAGTCACAATAAACAGCGGTCGGTACACTGTACAATGGTTATGTTCACATTTGTACAAGGATACTCAAAAGTCTTTATAGTAACACGGCAATCTATATAAACTGACACCACCTTTGTGCATGATCACGTTTCGTAGTAAGTCAACACATTGTACATACACTGAACATACGTATTGGTAAACTCAACAGGGTAAATCTATTTAACAAAGAGATCCCCATCAAAGTGTAACCGTTGTCCATTGTCCATCTGACCTACATAGATTACATCCGTAGACATCCTGACAATTTTACTGAAGTAAATCTGACGTCAGTCTTTAAATTGCAAGGGCCTTTGTGGTTCAATATTTAGAAAGCTGCATTATCTTTCCAAAACCTCGAAGCTCTATGGGAGAAGGAGGGTCGTGATAATCTCAATACATTGTTTTGTTTTAGCTCATTCCATTTCAGTTTATTATAAGCTGCGATTTATTAGCATGCTATTAGAACGTGGAATGGGTTGCCTGAGTCAGCCAGGAAAACCAATGACTTGTCAGATTAACATGCATGACTGCATTGACCTAGAAACACGCGTAGGACATAATCATCTTTTTGAAGTAACATCTTTATTTCACAAGAAGATAAGTAAACCTGTGTTAAGACCCGTGGCTGTGTTCCGTGTAGAGTGTTAATTAGGGTCACGTTGAGGTAACTACGTTGTTAAAGCTCTTTTTTTTTTATATTGTAAAAACAAAAAACCAACCAACTTGTGAGGACGTTACAAAGAGATCCAATTAAAAGAAGTTTCCCTTCACAAACGTGCCACTATTAATTATACAAGCGAGAACATTAATGAGGATAAAAATATCTGATATGCTATGTGGCAATTCAACAAATGCATTTTTTGTGTACATGTTCATTTTTATTTCCTTTTCGAACAAATTAACTGAGTTGTGTTTTTCCCATTCATTGATGCATTAGAAAACTTATATCAGCTCACTCTGTCTGTCTGTCTGTCTGTCTGTTAGAAAGTTTGAACACGTCCTTTATTCCTTCATCACCCTTTCTTGTTGGAAATTGAAATGTTACGCCCATTTTATCTTTGACTTAGACAATAAATGAATCAATAAAAAAAAATATATAACCAATCAGAAGATTGATTTCTTATTATCAATTATTGTGTTTCAAACCAACAGGGGAAAATAATCCATCACTATTCACATATACAGTTAAATATGGTCGGGTTTTGTCCCATTGAAGAATTGTACATGTTATCTCTCCTACTCATTTTCGGATCAAGTTGAAATTTTAAACAAATAAAACATAAATCAATTATAATATTAACCAATTAGTCAATTAAATATTGGTTATTATTTTTTTTATTAAAAAAGGGAAATAACTACTACATCATAGACATGTGTAGTTGTAAATGTTTAGTTCTTCCCCTTGGGTAAGCTTTTTTTTTTTTAAAGGATTATTAAATATTTTGCTTGTTTTGTTTGTCATTAATAAAACTCAATGTTAGATAATTGAAATATTTCGCTACAAATGTCGTTTGATTGAAGATGACATACAGTAGCTAATTATTTTAATAACATGCTAAAGATTTGAAACATTTCACAATTTGATTCCTGATTTGGTCACTGATGATCACCTTGACAATGGTAAGTATATTAGGTCTATTTTGTGTTTCTAGTAGCCACTTCCCTCCTAGTCTGGGTGATGGCTGGTTTATTTGAGTTCTAAAGGTATTCTAATAACGGCTTCTCTCTCTCTCTCTCTCTCTCTCTCTCTCTCAGTTTATCAGGGTTTCTCATCCATCATTGGGAAGATCATCCTAAAGTATAGCACAAATCTTTATTTCTAGTTGATCGGCTGTATAGTTTAAAAACCAGGCTTAGTTTTGCTTCTATCTTAATGGATTTTACTTCTTCGGGTAAATCTTATGGCGTTTCAGTAATTCACCCATCATTGTTTCCACAGTAGGCTCCTGGACATAATGAGGCATCTTAGATATGCGAGTTGTTTTTTTTAAGTTCTTCTCGTTCTGATGTTCAATATCTCTTGGTCGAAATGTCGAAATCCTTTCATCTTCACGCATTACTTACTTTTTGATGGTCGAAATGTCCTACTTCGTATAATGTAACTCGCTTGGTTCTGTTTTGTGTCGTCTCTATTGTTTATATTATCAAAGTATATCACAGTCCTCCTATTATCTGAGTAGGCTGAAGGCTGTTAAATTAGAGAGCGTTGGGATAGAATAGCACTACGATTAATGATGTCATGATGAATGTTGTTGTGGACTATATACGGACACTATTTGTGGCTGCACCTTTCCTTTTATGTGAAGACCGATTGCCGATGGCATTTTTTTTTCTACACTGACGAAGAAGGCATAAAGGTAAAAATGCAACTGTAATCAATTCTAGACAAACTTAATTTATTTGATTTTTTTATGATAGCTAAATGTCAGGTTGGAATATACTATGCTTATCTCTGTAAAAAGTCTAGATACAAACTTAATTATACAATACACATTAAACATAAAACAGGTGTATGGTGTTGGTGATACATCACCTGATTCGAGACATTGACATGATCAACACTTAGACAAAACAATAATCAAAATTAATAATCCAATGTGTATGTTATATCATAAAATATATCTTTACAACCTATTTAAATGTAAAATACAGATATCAATAGAATAAATGTTTTATTATTTTCTGTAATTATGGAGTTATATTTAATTTCTTAATATTTTGTTAAGCTCAACTTTTTTCAAACATATGAAACAAACAAAAAAAATATTTCTAAATATACTAAAATATAAAAAAATAATTAGTTATAATAATGATAGTAATAATAATTATGGTTATAATATGAAACATACATATATATATCTCATAGGGTTCTAAATAATAATCTGTATCACATAACTTAGTGATTTTTTTACGTTGAAAAATATTAGGCTGCTTACCGTATCTCTTTTTTCTTTATATGTAGGCACATCGCTTTCTTGTAGACTGTAGGCTGTGCAATAGAAATATACAATAGTTTACGGTATGCAAAAAGGTTTTATTCAGTATCAAAGTAGAAATAATTGGTTTCGCACGATTTCCAATACAATATACATGTACTCGAGGGACTGAGGTTAGGGGTTAAAGTGTTAAAGGTTAGGAAAACGGAGAAGTACAGTAAAAACAATCCATCTTTGAACCCTTGCGATATACATGGAAGATGATGTCAATGTCAACTGTTTCTGTGGCCCACGGTTAACGAGCGTGTCATGTGGCCAGCACAAAGACCAAACACTTTATATTTCCCCTACTAATGCCAGGTACCCATTAGAGCTGGGTGGACCTCAGAGGCGCCCGAAATTAATAATTAATAACCCTAAACCCAGTTTTCACCACGATACGAACACGGGACACTCGGTTCGGAAGTTAAGCGTTTTATCACTCAACCACTTCGCCTCAATGAATACATTGAACATTAAAACAAAAAACAACATTTCTCCCTTTCAGATCCTTTCTCATTTGCTTCAATAGTAGACGATAAATGAGAATGTCTATTTGTGACCATAACGACCAGCTGCTTTCTACTTTTCCAAACAAATGCTAGAAACCCAATAATGTTGTGTGCACTTAAGGGACTCCTAAAAAGTCTCGACGTTCGAAATCCCAGTAGTTACCAAGATTCGAACTCACGTTCAAATCGGAAACTTAAATCTTCACCACTCGGCCACCACGAGCTAGATAAAACGTAAAAAGGAAGAGATTTATATTTTCGCACAAAGATACGAACTCGAAACGTTCAAATCGGAAACTTAAGTCTTCACCACTCGGCCATCACGAGCTAGATAAAATGTAAAATGGAAGAGATTTATATTTTCGTACAAAGTAGTCGTCACTTTTTGTTTGACTCAGATTTGTGCTCAACATAATGTAAATATCATTTAGAACAATGTCACCAGACTATCACTTTGTTTGCATGTTGTTTCAGAGTCCTCTAGAGTGTTTCCTCCCGACCCATGTCCCTTAATCCCAGGAGTCACTTGTTGCTGCCTCAATGAATGCGGATGTTCTTGATCGACCCTTAAACCCCGATGTTTGAGCTGTAGGCAATGACGTCAAGGATAATGGAACGTCAAGAGACCAACATGGCGACTGTTCTCGTCTGCACATCGTGAACGGAAATGATGTCATTTTGCTTTATAAAATGGTACAGTATTTTTTAAACACATTTTTTTAGCGGCTCCCTTAAGGGGAAATGCCGTTATTAGATTTGTATAAAACGTCCATCTGTATGTCTGTCCGTCCATCTGTCTGTTCATCTGTCTAAAAAAAACTAGAAGAGAAATTAGCAAATTTATTTCGCCATACGTTGTGGCCTGCAAAGCTTAGGTTCAACGGCCAATTTTTTTTTTTCTAAAAGCAAAACATTTTGATTTTTAAAACTAGTTATGCAAGCGATTTTTTTTTTCATAAAAATACACCACTTCTAAAACAATACATAAATGTAAGGGAGATTATATAATCAAAATGTTAACAAAGAAAGATAATTTATGTGTATATTCTGTATCACTTATCCATATGTTTTTAAGTAAGACATACACAATCTCATGGAACTACACATGTGTGTTATAGTTTCATTTCGCTAAGTAGTTATGCCTTAGAAAAAACTTCCTTACATTGAGAGTTGGATCAAGTTCGATCTCGAGCCATCTCAATTCGAGGAAGAAGTTATTTCGGTAAGACAAGAACCGATAATCCCATGAATGTTTAATCTGTTAATCAGTGCTTGGATTTTGCTTTGAGAATAATTTAATTACCCCTCCGCCCTTTCAGTGTCACAGTGACTAAATGGAATCTTTTTTTTTCCTTTCTACCCGCCACTCTTTCAATCTCTCTCTCATTTACTATGCCTTATTTTATTTCTCCCTTTTATTTTCTGCATCCCTAACAATCGTATAAACCATTTTTAATCATTAATTTATACATATATAAGTTAATTCTTATACACGTCTGTATATACGATAGGATGAATAGTAGAAGTAATCTTTATTGTCCGTATGGAAATTTGTCTTACAATTTGTGCATTACACCAAACAAAAAACATTATAACTATAGAAACCAAAGTGTACATTCACACCAGACTCACTCATAATTTACATGTGACAAAGTTTATATCAGATTGTTCCTATTTAATGATTCAATAGACAGAGTTAATGGAATTTCTCGAGGCGCACAAGATGAGAGGCGGCCTAAAGGGGGCTACGAGTGGGGCAACCGCATCAGACCCCGCGCCCGAGATTTGCCCATCGATAGGAGATTCCATTGTCACCGTCAGCTTTGGAAAACAGACCAGTTCTCGTAAACGAGGACATGTTACTCAATATTTTGGAAGCCCCTTCCCGGCAACTATATGATAACAATTACCAGGCACCAGACCAGCTCTCGTAAACGAGGACATGTTACTCAATATTTTGGAAGCCCCTTCCCGGCAACTATATGATAACAATTACCAGGCACCAGACCAGCTCTCGTAAACGAGGACATGTTACTCCATATTTTGGAAGCCCCTTCCCGGCAACTATATGATAACAATTACCAGGCACCAGACCAGCTCTCGTAAACGAGGACATGTTACTCCATATTTTGGAAGCCCCTTCCCGGCAACTATATGATAACAATTACCAGGCAAAGCCAAAATATCATAACATTTTTTGTTTCGAATCATCGTATTGTCAGTACCTAAGTAAGATTCCATGTTTTGTAACAATTGCCTATAGCAAAATAGGCGGACGAGCCCGTTAGCATGATGTGGTACGTATATACAGTCTACGCTTGTTTTGAAAAATGTGCTAATGTTTCGGATGTTCCTTAAAACTCCTTTGCCCAAACCTCCCCATAGGACGACGTGTGATGGCAGTAGGAAGGGCATGAACCCAGGACCATCGAGACTACCGAACGACAGCAGCGCGCATACTACACGACCAGCAGGGCCGGCCCTAAATGACTTTTTTCTTTTTCTTTCAGGAGATTTTAATAATGTCAGGAGATTTCCAGGAGAGGTCCTGGAAAATCAGGAGGCCGCAGAAACCCTTTTATTATATATAAGTTATTATGATTTAATTTTTAAAGTTACACCTAGAATTAGCGCGGGGCCTTTGAAAGTTCGGGGCCCGATGCGGCCGCATAGGTTGCAGTGGCCTAAGGCCGGCCCTGACGACCAAGCAGCCATTAGGGCTCCCAAATCATTATATGACACTCCCCAGGGGCCCCGCGTACTGCCAATGCCGCCTATGACAAGATGAATAGGTTAAGTGTAGACATATGTAATATCAATACAGCTTCTTGTTTCTTTTTTTTTTATCTGTTTCTCCTTGTAACATACCTTCTTGACCAGCAGAGTCGACCTTTAAATTCGACCGTGGCGTTTCATTTACATTGATTCTATTTCCAATTCAAGAAACACTCCCCCTCCCCTTTTCGCTGTAGAGTTGGAAGCCACGCTTCAGTAGCTTAATCCTCCATATTTCCATATTCTAGCGTGCTGAAAGTATAACGTACCCTTAGTTTTAACATTTTTCGGACACGACATGTGACCTAGTCAAGGTCGTAGTCAATGTGAAGGGTGAGAAGGAACAGGGAACGGAACTGTAACTATCAAAAGATGACAACAACAGAGAAATAATTATCGCATTGTTCATATAGTAATACGAACACTTCCAAAGACCAGGCCCATAGAAAGATAGACAACTGATTACAAAGATAGAAAACTTTGAATTCACGAAGGACTGTATTTTTATAAGGTAGATTTTTTTTTTGCTTTTTATAAAAGGCATGTCCTCACATCAATGCCCAACTAATGAGAGAAACAGTAACTTAGATAAGCACATGTATGATACGCTTCTTATTCCTTTTGCTAGAACAAATTCGTACAAGAGCTTCCTATTTCCTAGTATCCTTAGAGCATTGAAAGGGTTGATTAAAATAACCAGGAAATGATTGACTTTAGCAGAATTAAGGTCTCTAATTAACAAGCACGACTAGATTTATATGCGAAGGACGTCATTATCTTCTTTTTGTTTTTATAGGAAAGTCTTGTATGATAAGATAAGATAAGATAAGATAAGATAAGATAGGATAGGATAAGATAAGATAAGATGGTGTGATGCATCCTTCCTGTAGAACGAATCTTGACACAAATAAGCCTTTCCTCGTTCCCGGCATTCAAGCTTTTCAACAGAATATCAATGTAAGGGGTCTGAGCCACTGTAACCATATCTTTAAACCATCCTGCTTATTCGACTACTCACACCAAACTTTTGTCTGGTCTAGAGCATGCGCATTAATCCATACAGTCACATATCTTCATCGAATGTACGCGACCTCTTGAGAACACTACGCTGCGCGATTAGAGGCTACTTCTAAGAGAACATCTACTCTGAGCACTTCGTTTTGTGTATAAATATTGATTAAAAGGGAATAACTCATTTTCGATAAACCAGATCCAAATCAGATCTGACTTTCTGAAAATAGTGCAACTTTTGAAAGATATGTGGGTACCTCAGACATTCAATTGATCTTAATATTTAATATCATAAACAAAAGCGATACAAAATAAAATACGTGGAAAACAGAACATTGAAAATAAAATTAGAAACAATGAAAGGAACACAAAAATGTACAGCTCTCAGCACATTTCCTATGACGTCTGCACTCACGTCTGCTAACTTTTGGATGACGTCTGCACATACGTCTGAAAACTTTTGTTCTCTAATGCTTATGTTTTTTAAAATTCTCTAAACAGAATATTTCTCTCCTGGACTATTAATAAACCCAAGGTAAACAACTCGTCCAAATTGCCACAAGCAGAACGCGGCATGAAAAGATGAAATTAAACTTTCATTAAAATTTTTGCTGACGTTGACGTAGAGAGTTTAACTATATAACATTTTTTTATTCAGTTAAAATATTTCATGGAATGTACAAACGAAACGAAACGGAAAGTGCCTACCGTTTGTTTACCATTAAAAGAATTAAAATAGCTCACAATACGTACGACGATAAAAGTACACGTACCACTATACACTAATGTTAATAAACATGGGTACACACTAGATCAGGGTTTCTCAACCTGTGTGTCGTGACCCCTTGGTGGTCGATTGACGATTTGCCAGGGGTCGCCTAAGACTATAAAAAATATTGATTGTTTTTGTCTACTCTTCTATTGCTGTGTGGGTGGGGGTCGCGGCATGGTGGGGGATTGTAAAAAAAAAAAAAAAAGGGGTCGCCGAGCTTAAAAGGTTGAGAACCGCTGCACTAGATGCTAGATCTAGCGTTCTCGATTTGTCCTTCCCTGGGATTACGATAGACCTCTAACACAATGTAGTTTGTTTTCTTTCTCTATTTGTTTAATTGAAAAGGAAACAATCTTGTAAGGTAACCTTCTTTAAGTCTAAGAACAAGAAAAACATTTTTGAAAAATACTTTAAAACAAATAATAATAATCTTTATTATCCGTAAGGAAATTTGTCTTACAATTTGTGCATTACACCAAACAAAAAACATTATAACTATAAGAAACCAAAGTGTACATTCACACCAGACTCACTCATAATTTACATGTGACAAAGTTTATACCAGATTGTTCTTATTTAATGATTTGATTGCCAGGGGAACAAAAGAGTGTTTGTGTCTGTTTGTCTTTGCTATCGGTGTCTTGTATCTCTTTTGTGATGGTAAAATCACAAAGTCCTGACACAAAGGGTGATTCTTTATTTCGAGGATCTTGTTAGCTTTTTTATAGATGTTTGTCTCAAACAACTGCCCAAATGGGGTTTGTTTTTTGCCAATGATTTTGCCAGCAGCATTTAGGATTCTATTAAGTTTATTTTTATTTTTAATGCTCAGATTGCCGTACCAGGCAGTGATATTGAAACTTAAAATATTGCAGATGTGAGCGTGATAAAACATAGCCAAGGCCTTTTCGCTAACATTAAACGAGGACAGTTTTCTTAGTAGTCGTAATCTTTGCTGCCCTTTTTTGCTGATATAATCAGTATTTGCAGTAAAATTTAGTTTATTGTCTAGGATAGTACCAAGGTATTTAAAGGTCATGCTGCGCGCAGTTTTATCAATTAGTTAGGATCAGTCATGTAATTAAATATGTAATGTAATCTAGAGTTTTTCTAGACTAAGAATTATAAATCTGTGCGATTATAAGTATTTTTAACGATTGTTTTTGTTAAGCGCAATTTCATGTTTTAGCTTTCTCAATACTCTATGATCCTATCACTTGTCAGGACCAGTTGGAAAGGGGTGGGAGGAAAAGAAGGGGGCATTTGGGTAATCACTTTTTTTTTTTGCATTTATAAAAAAAAAAGTGAAAGACATGAAGCCTCATCGGCCTCCTCAAGTCAATACACTAACCACTATGCTAGCGAATCTCTTATAAAAATATAAGGTTTTATAGATATCTATTGTTAGCTTCAAACTTTAAAGCGGCGACCTACAAAGAATAAAGGCGGCTAATTCAACTTATTCCACTAAATCAGTCAAGTACAATTTCTTTCCCTTGTTCGCGATAGCAAACAAAATAATTAATAACCATTAGTTAATTAACTAATTGGCTATTCTTTTTAGTGATTCTTGATTTGACAGATAAAGGAAATAATTGTGCAAAATTTCAGCTTGATCCGAGATCGGGATTGGTAGAAACATTTTAGCAGACATAGTGAGTTGACAGCTTTGTAAAAAAATATCAACTTCTCTTTCTTTCTGAAAGATCAATTTACCCTACATACAATGCAGGAAGAACGGGGCCTAATGAGTGCTAAAAATCTTGACCAAGGGTTATGGGTAAAGATGAAAAATATAATATCGAGATACGGGGTTTTTAGAAAGTCCAATCAAGTTTAAATGGGTCGGCTTATAGAAATAGATAATTTTACAGCGTATGTCCATGAATTGCAGAATCTATCGATTCTTTTTGTCTCCTTGTGTAAAGATACTGTTACTCTGTAAATGCGGCGTAACAAACAGCGAATGAGAGATGTCAATCTTCAATTACTTCTTACACAGCTCAGATCAAATCCTTTCGAGTTCTAAATGTGCTTTCACTTTCCTGATTTGTGCTTTTCTTAGTATTCTACAGAGTCATTGGAACATTAAGTCGCTGACTGGCATAACCAGTGCTGGATTTACCTAAAGGCGACATTAAGCTATAGTTTAGCGCCCCCACTGATTGTGGGGCCCCAAATATTGTTTTGAAGAAAAATCAAAGCAATAAATTGCAGGGAGCCCCATATCTCAAATAGTTTAGGGCCTTACCAAGCCTAGATCCGGCTCTTGCCAGATTTGTGTTTTCTGTTACAGAGAATCAGAAGTGGACTGCTGCTAGTGACACTACATACACATAATTGGCGTTTTTTTGAAATAAAGCAGTAAAACGAAATAGATAGTCTGACTGCATGAAGGAAATAAGAAAAAAAAAAAGATAATTATCTGGTAAATTTATACTACTAGCAGCCTCAAGCCTCAAACCAATAGAAACATCAAGCTTCAAAAAGAGCTAGAATTCAAAGTAGAATTTCAAAACATTGAATTTGATATATTTCAAAAGATTTTTTTTTTTTTTTTTTGCACATTAAATTGTAGGTAATTTTATGAACGTTTTCAATTGGTTAAAATATCTCGAATGAATTAGATCTGATATAAGTATTAATTATTTATTGGCTGTCGTCATAGTGAGCAGCCTTTAAGACTGTGAATATCTGGCTTATCATAATTCAGACATTAAAAAAATTTATACTTTTTTAAAAGATATATCTTACAAAGACAATACCTCTAATTTTAAATATAATAAAATAATTTTAAAAAATATTTGGTTCAATAGGGTATCGAAACCGTGAAACCGTGAGCTGCTAAAACGTACGCATCTTTTTATTCGGCCTGCGAGGAACAGGGCCGGCCTTAGGCCACTGCAGTCTATGCGGTCGCAGTGGGCCCCGCGCTTTTATAGGCCCCGCGCTAATTCTAAGTGCACATTATTAAATTAAATCATTATAACGTATATAAAATAACAGGGTTTTCGCGACCTCCTGATTTTCCAGGGTCTCCAGGAAATCTCATGAAAAGGCAAAATGTACGATAAAGTCCTGAACTTTTTTTGAATTTATTCAAATCTCCTGAAGAATAGACAAAATTGACATTTTGGGGTGCCAATAAATAAAAAGTGGCATTGCGAGCTTTCATTTGATAAAAATTTATTGCAAAGACGAAAATAGGCCTATTTTCTAATTGAAAAAAAATAATTTTGACATTATGCTTATCCCTACCCAGACTAGGCCCCGCGCGATCCGTTTCGCATAGGGCCTCGCAAATGCTAGGGCCGGCCCTGGCGAGGAAGATATATTCGTGCGGTTATTTCTTTGTCTATTCATTATATGGATATCTAGATTTGACACTAGACCTAAAGTTCTGATTTCGAACTCTTAAAATCCAGTCTAGATATAGTTCTAGATGTAATCTATATTAGATTTAGGTAAACATATAAGCAACGCTTATTAACTTCAATAAAATTGAAGCAACTTTAAATTTGCTTAGTTATGGCTAATTATGGTAATTCTTCTGACTACGCATTGCAGGCTCAAGACCTAGACCTGGACCTCCAGCCAAATTTATATTTATTTATATTTTACTTTTAAAAAATTATAGGAGGCACGGTGGCTGAGCTATAAAACGCTTGACTTTAAACTGGGAGACCAGGGTTCGAATCCTGGTGAAGACTGGGATTTTTAATTTCGGGATCTTTGGGTGCCTCTGAGTCCACCCAGCTCTAATGGGTACCTGACATTAGTTGGGAAAAAGTCGTTGGTCGTTGTGCTAGCCACAGGACACCCTCGTAAATCGTAAACCACAGAAACAGACGACCTATAGACCACAAGGTCTGAAAAGGGAACTTTTTTTTTACTTTAAAAAAAAAATTATAACGGTGGTCAACGAGCTAGTAATTCTTTCTTTTTTTTCTGCAGTATAAATCAATTGCTAAATTTCTAGGAAAATCGCTAGAGGCCTTTTTGAGATCAGCTGTCCAGGTTTCTGGGTCCAGTTCACGAAGTTCTGACTTCAAAATTTATTATAAAATAATATCAATAACATAGTAATCGGAATAACTTTGTTAGTTGAATTTGGTATTTTCATTTAATGAATGTAACTGATTATCTTACAAAAATATAATTTTTTAAAATTGTTAAATTTCAGAAATATAATTTTGATAATGCAGATTTTCCAACATGGAGTAGAATCCCTAACAACAAATGTTTTGGTGTTTCCGGTGTAAAGATGAAGGACACTTTGATCAGCGGTGTTTTTACAAATCATTCTTGAAATATTTTTATACAGGACTGTAGAATCAATTTTCTAACCTCTTTGGCTTGTAGGATAGATCAATTTTGAGTTTTTTTTAGTTGGCAACTGTAATCTCTCAATATGGGGTCCTAGACTTTGTTTATTTTAATTATTTATTTTAAAATCGTTCGATCTTTCTCTGTTCATTTTCTTACGTTTATCTTTAGGTTTCATTACATCGCCACCACTTACGTTCATATCGCTTTGTCTTCTTTTTTTCTCTCTTTTTTTAATTTAATGCTTGCAGAAAGTAAACGGGAACTTCCGATAATAAACAAACAAGCGCGGAGACATGCTGTTAGATTTGGATATTTCCTAGTTACATTTTGGTATTTGATTGAAACCAATGCTGTACATCGGTCTTGTTTTGAGCTTTTTAGGAATTTATCAAACTAATAGAGTCGATTTTTATTGTTATTACTAGTACATTTAAAGGCCGCATCACAAACCAAGAGATTAGAGACAGGGTTACTGCAGCGATTGGAACCCCATGATGACCTGCTAACTAACGTAAAAAAAAATGCAAGCTAAAAATCTATGGCCATATTACAAGATCTTTGGGGCTCGCAATGACCTTCCTTCAGGGAAAAGTACCAGGAAAAAGAAGAGGTAGACAGAGAAAGCGATGGAAAGACAACATAAAAGAATGGACGGGCCTGTCATTGAAAGAGGCTCTAAGGCAAAAGACAGAGAGGAATGGAGAACGACGGTCGCACGGTCCAACAGACTAAGGGATAGGTAAAGGTGAATTACAGTATTGAACTGACTTTCATTCTTGGGCACTACCGGGGTCATGATTAATTAAAGGAAAACAAAAATTCACTGTATTTGTAAACAATAACAACAAAAATACAAAGAATAAAAAAAAAAGGGGTTTCTGAATGCTAGAACGTGAGAAGCCCTGACGTAAACTAAGGCAGGGCTTTTCTTAATGAGCTGTGTTCATCACACGATCAGGAATAAGCGAAAGAGTAAAAAAAAAAAAAGGAAGAGGGAGGGGGGAGGAGAGTGTATGAGGTAAGAGGTATAAAAAAAACTAAATAACGGACGGACCGGAAAGTGGGAGAGGCAGGAATCAATGAGCACTTCAAGTGAGGGGCATTAAGGGAGGTAAATAGGCTTGAACAAAAGTAAGGACAAGGGGAGACAAGCCAGTGTCCTCGATATGAAAATATTAAAATCTTTTTCGTTTTTTTTTTGTTTTTATTTTTTGAAGAAGTCCAACACTCCCCAGGAGGTGGGCTGACACACACACAAAAAACAAAGACAATTTCCCAGCATCACATACTTGACACTTTTGATAGGTTATTTTTTTATTTATATATATGGGCTCGCAAAGACGTTCCTTCAGGGAACAGTTGCAGGTAAAAGAAGAAAGGGCAGACAGAGAGAGAGAGAGATATTGGGAGACAACCTAAAAGAATGGGACCGGCCTATCATTGAAAGAAATGATATCCAAGGCAAAAGACAGAGTAATGGAGTAGGGTAAAGGCATAGGTGAAGTTGAAAGGGAAATATGTTCACTTGGTATTCTTAAAATGCACCATTAGTAAGGAAAGTCAAACATCCTTTCGCAGAAAGGATTTTAGAAAGGATTATAATCATTAAGTTATACATATCTGCTCCCGTTAGTATAAGCGCCATTTTACTGACTACGATGTAAATGTTGAAATGTAACCTTCCTAAGTTCGAATACAATATTAAAAATTTAATGTAACCTTCCTAAGTTCGAATACAATTGTAACAATTTAATGTAACCTCCCTAATTTCGAATACCCCATCGCGTTTCATTTAAATATATTTTCAAATGAATAAAATGACAACATTTCACCATTCGTTCTCTTCGTATGAAAAAAATAAAGACATCGTTTGAGACATTGACGCACACATCACGTGACAGACATCGTGGCTCTACAGCTTTACTAACATGAACTGAGAAGGAGTTCAAAACTTTTTGTGTTTTTTTAAATATTTAAACTTTTTTTTTCTATCAAATCACTATCCGTGGAGATGTTATTGTCTTGGGGGTGTCTGATTCATTGTTCTCAAACTAATTAAACTATCGATTAATTAAATTTATCGTTTTATTGTCTAAGATTGTGCTCTCTGTTATTTGATTCAAGAGAGACATTGATATCATGACATTCTCTGCCTCATGCAAAAGTATCCATTGGCTTACAGACCCACTACAAACACTTAATTGGTTTTGATCATCTATTTCTATCCTAGTTTAACAACAACGGATGTATGCAAACGAGACAGGAAGATCTTCAAAATCAACACTTGCAGTTGGGAAAAAGTCTCACTGGATAAATCCATGTGGAGAGCGAGCATAAAGGAAGAGACCCGGATTGCAGATGCCATACACAACAGTAGTAGAAAGATGGGTGAAAATGCAACGGCGCCTGGTGATTACATATACCAAACCTGTGACCGCAGATGTGTATCAAGGATTGGCCTCTTTATTCACACAAGAAGTTACAAAGGAAGATTTATATTTTCACAGACGTAAAAGGCCAGAGACAGACAGAGAATTAGTTTTGTTATTCGTTTACTAGCAAAATAAAATTATTTTTTTTTCAAAAAAAAAAATCAAACAAAAACAAAGCTTATCTAAAGGCAATACATCCACATGAATCAAAACACTATCTAAGACTAAGGCTGCTTTATTGATCCGTATGGAAATTTGTTGTGATTACAAGGACTCCTTTTCTCAGATAAAAACAACAGACACAACATGAAGAGTTCATTCAGCGACTACACACAGACATCTTGATCCTTTTCATGTTTCTTGATCAACGAGTGGCGGAGTAAGGAACGAACGAGTTTTTATACCGCTCAATACTGTAGAATCTATTTCCATTGTCATATTCAAATGTATTTTTTTACCACTAATTAATTATTTAACTTAAAAAAATAATTAATTATGTTTCGTTAGGTGTGTAAAGTTTCAACTTGATCCGAGATTGGGAATGACGAGAAACGTGTACGAACATTGTACCAGACAGACAGCGTGAGTTGATAACAAGCTTTTTAAGAAGTGGTCAGACGTTTAGAACATTGATAAGCTATTACATATATCAGAAACATATTTTAATCTATCATTGCTTCCTGAGAAAAAGAATTCGATGTCTGAGATAAGTGTTTTCTGTCTGCTGACATGGAAAGATACACTGAGAGGTTTTTCCATATGTTTCTTTAACAAAATTTGATTTAAACCAGAAAGCCTAGTGCTTGAATATAATATAGATTAGATCAATGTCCATAACAAGAAAACTACTTTCTATATCTTTCCAACTGTTACGTTGCATTGTGAGCTAGCTGCTTAAATCAGTTCTAGAGAAATACTTCTATTTCTAAAGAGAGAGAGAAAGAGAAAGAGAGGGGGGAGGGAGAGAGAGAGAGAGGGATAGAGAGAGGGAGAGGGAGAGAGAGAGAGAGAGGGAGAGAGAGAGAAAGAGAGAGAGAGAAAGAGATAGAGAAGGAGAGAGAAAGGGAGAGAGAGAGGGAGAGAAGGAGCGGGAGAGAGAGAGAGGGTGGGGGAGAGAGGGAGAGAGAGATGAAGAGAGAGAGAGGGGGGAGAGAGAGGGTGAGGGAGAGAAAGAGAGAAAGAGATAGAGAAGGAGAGAGAAAGGGAGATAAAGAGAGGGAGAGGGAGAGGGAGAGAAGGAGCGGGAGAGAGAGGGAGAGAGAGGGAGAGAGAGAGAGAGAGAGAGGAGAGAGAGAGAGGGGAGAGAGAGAGAGAGAGAAAGAGACAGAGAGAAAAAGAGAGAGAGAGAGAAACGGTGAAGGGGAGTAAATAAGAGGAAAATACACCAGAACAAAGGTTATACGTTAAAAAAGAGCGTTTAAAAATACAATTTTAATGAATTTTAAATGTATTAAACCCTTTTTAACCAAATACAAAAATCAATGCAAGCTCAAGAAAGCGGCAGTGTACTTCAATTGAGTCAAGTGTATTTTATGTCCAGTTTTACGAAACGTAAATCAACTTTCCAAACACATGATCCGAATGGAAAGATTTATCTCCACATGGGTCATGGCTTTTTGTCCTGCTGCTACTTTAGCAAATGTCTACAATACAATCACCGTTCTTGGGAGAGTTGTGGTCTTTCTACTTGTAGAATTCAAAGATTGCCTTCTTTATTCACTTCTGATGCTGCAAGAGGAAAATGTCAAAGACCATAATAGTTTGTCATAACACGTCCCTGGTTTAAATCCATTTTGTGAGACACTTTAAACTGAGTCTGGCCATAGAATACATAGAGACTTGGAACTTCTAATTCGTCACTTAAGTTATGTTTGCTGAGCTCCAAAAGTAACATGACAAAAAGTCTCCAAGGAATCCCTTTTTATTAAAGTCCATAAAAAGGTCTGTACAGAGCGCACTGGACATTGGAATCAAAAGCGACCTTAGCATTACTCGGAATCCTGAGCTAATCTTATAGGCTACATGGCCTAACATTGTCTCTAATACAACATATCTTGCAAGTACTTTTGTGCTAATTGTTTGAGATGACTGAAATACCCCAGCAATATTGAGGAACAAGGCTTAGATGACAAGCGTTCAAATAAATCCTTAACACTGTATTTCAGTCTATGGCGTTTTGATACGGTACACTAAAATGCGTACCTCATATGTTTCAACTATTAACTAACAGGGAGTCATGTGGCCAGAACAACGGCCAACCGCCTTTACTTTGCCCAACTAAAATCAAGTACTCTTTAAAGTTGGGTGGGCTGAAGCGTGCCCTAAGAATGCCAATATTCAAAATCCCAGTCTTCACCCAGATTCGAAGCCAGGACCCAAAATTCGGAAGCTAAGCTCTTAACCATTCATATGAAAGTATCAAAGAGGAGGAAAAATCCAGATTAAGGATTTTTAAACAGCTTTAAATAATGGCTTTTTCAAATGTTTAAAAGAAAAAGATGACTATTTTTCTCATTGCTAGAATACTGACTAATAAATAATATATATTGTGCAACTGTGTATTTGTGAGTGTGTGTTTTAAATTGCTTATATTGACATATTCTGAATCAACCGATTGTTTAATGATTCTTAGGACTGAATGAATATTTCAAGACTTTGAAGAGCATTGATAGATATATGATACCTAAGAAAGCAAAGGTTTCTCTTATACTCCAAATACTTGTTTTACAAAAGGATTCTTGATTTCACATTCAATGATCATATTACAAACGTGGACATCGGAAACTCAACGCCAATGAGGCACCATGGCGACCTTCTGAACACTGATGCAAAGTTAAGACTGTGCGGCCATAGAATGAAATCCTCGAAACTCGCAAAGACTTTTGTACAGGGAACAGTAACAGGCTAAAGAAGAGGAGGCAAGCAGAGGAAGCGATGGAAATACAACATTAATGAACGGACGGCCCTGTTTGGAAGAGACTTTGATCCTGGCAAAAGACAAAGAGAAAGGGTGAAAGCCGATTGACAGATCATGTGTAGTGCTCCAACAGTCGAGAAGACTAGAGACAGGTAAAGGTTAAAAAATAATTTTCGCAGGCAAACAGAGCTCTTCGCTTATCGCCAGTAATCGAAAACTCGGATGGTTCAAATACACTGTCCTTGATTGGTCAAGATTGTAGTTGATGTCTAGAGTAAATAAGCGCAGTCAAAAGTGATCAAAGGATAAACTAGCTAGCCTTTATGGCAACGTGAAAGATAAGAGTCCAGGCAATACTGTACGATTAATATGTGGTCAACTTTAATCTCTCACATTGCCAAAGCACACCGACGCCTGAAGTCGAATATTTAATGATAGTGACGATATATCTATCACGACAATGAGTGAGACTGTGGTATTCTGCATGAGACATATAACAAATGCGTATATATTTTATGCATGAAACTCATCACTATCATGAAAGATATCTGGCCTACAATTCAAGTACTTCCGTAATGTTGAAACTCACATGTCACCTATGACATTATACAATATGTCTACATCTAGTATTTACATTAGCAATGTTGATAACAAACAATATTCAGGCACACCAACAAACACATCGGAGGCTGCAAGAATATTAAGAAAGGAAATGTAAAGATTACATATCACGATTCCTCTCCCCTTCCTCCTCTTGCTTTGCCCCATAAAGTAAAGGAACATTTAGAATACTCGACACGTGTTGTTACACACTCCATATTTAATTCTTATGAAACTGTAAAACAAACATTACAAATTATCCAACTCTGGGCAGACCCAGGTTCCCAAACCATACAGTTGACGTATAATACCCAATGCTTTTTGAAGTGTTGATAGCATGCGCTTTATTAACGATCAGTTCACACAGGTTGTATTAATCATTAATATTGCCCCTGTTGATTTAAAGCGGCAGGCATTATAATGGCTATAATGAGGACATTTAGGTAATATAGAATTAAACACCTTTTATAATTTTACCGAAACCACGGTGTTTTATGTCTTATGTGCTTATAGCAACTCACTCTGTCTGTCTGGTAACTTATGTGCTTATAGCAACTCACTCTGTCTGTCTGTCTGGTAACTTATGTGCTTATAGCAACTCACTCTGTCTGTCTGTCTGGTAACTTATGTGCTTATAGCAACTCACTCTGTCTGTCTGTCTGGTAACTTATGTGCTTATAGCAACTCACTCTGTCTGTCTGTCTGGTAAAAAGTGTGAATAAGGTTATTTCTTCCACACTCCATCTCGGATCAAGTTGAAATTTTGCACAATTATTTATTTAACATGACATAGCAAGAATTAATAAAAAATTAACCAATTAGTTAATTAACTATTGGTAATTAATTGATTTTTGTTTGAAATCTTGAACAAGAGAGAAATATCGTACTTGACTGAAGTTGATGTTGAATTAGTACCCTTTATACTTTGGAGATAGAAAAGTTTGAAACTAACAATAGATAACTATAAGCATAAGCACTTCACTGGCCCAGTAGTTAGTGTATCGGCTTGAGGACGCTTAGCTCACGAGTTCGAATTCAGGTCGTTCAATTATTATTTTTCTTTTACAAATGCATTTAAAATGCAATCACGACAACATTCACACAAATAGCTCATTCTTTATCCCCGGACTCCTTTCAAAACTGGTCAAGACTAGTGATAGGATCATAGCCTATTGAGAAGCATGAGATTGTACGTAGCAAAAACCATTTGGTAAAAATATTTCTAATTGCATAGATTTATTATTGTCAGTCTAGATTTATTATGAATTTAATTACATGACTAATCCAAACTAATTGATACAACTAAGCTTCCTTCTAAAAAAGAAAGAATTTTTAAATACTTTTCTTGTTCGTAAATTGGTTTGACAGTACTTCATTGCAGACAGCGCACACTGGCTCCATTATTGTTGATTTGAATAATATAATAAAATATACAATAAGAACCCCACTGCAAATACTTTGTCACTTGCGACTTATTAGAATGTTTTAATTATTTTTTGTTTACTGTTCTTTCTATGTTATTACAATATCACCGGAAACTTTGCTTTTCAAACCACTGCTTTGTGATTTGTGTACATATGTTGTACACATAATGTACAAATGTTGGCACTTTATTATGACAATAGGGGCGCGGTAGCTGAGTAATTAGGCGCTTGGCTTAGGAACCTGTGGTCCTAGGTTCAAATCTCGGTGAAAATTGGGATTTTGAATTTCGGCATTTTTAGGTCGCCCCTGAGTCCACCTAACTCTAATGGGAAACAAAAGGCGGTTGGTGAATGTGCTAGCCACATGACTCCCTGTTCGTTAATTGTTGAAACAGATGACTTTAACAACATCTGCCCTATAGATTGCAAGATCTGAAATACGAACTTTTACTTTTGATGACAAAATTTGTTTATCTTAAAGGACTGCATGCGGTGAAACACAGATTGGTAACACACCTCCTTCTTGGAGGCACAGAGCTAAAGAAATGACGGTACAAAGCCAGCTGGCTGCTAGCGAGTGGTACTCTCTTTTTAAATCTCTAATTAGAGGTGATTATTAAAAACAAAACAAAAAATCTTGTTTCTATTTCTACGTTGTGTACTTCTTCTCTAACGATGCTCTTTTACGGAACAAATAAAATATATGAATATAGAAACAATGGAAAGGTCGTGACATCGATTCTCGGAAACTAGAGGACGAGTACCACTTGGCATGGCTTGAAGTACCACTAATTGTTCGCGAACCACTTGTTTGAAAAGCACTGCTTTAACCAGCACAGTGTATAGTTGTGTAGAGCAACCAGCATGTTATTTTTTTTTCCCATTTCGCATTCTTTAACTCTTTCTCTCCTAACTGACAATACCAACGTTCATTCCACCAGAATGTAGTAAATGATTACGGAGAGAAAGAGTTAAAAGCGCCTGCAGCTCATTAACCAGAATAGCTGGTTAGAAGCAGATGAGAGAAACGCTGAGGACTTTAAGTAAAAAAGTACAAGTCTTCACATTTCTATTTGAACATATATATATATATATCTGATGTAGCCTTCATTTTTTTTTTTATTAAACCTTCATCAAACGATCGCTGTTTACCATATCTCTGCAGTTCTTGAATTATTAATGTTTAGTTTTGTGTAAAAATGATGCATAATGGAGCCAAGGTATACAAGTGTCCTTGTAGTAGTAGTATCGATTTGTAAATCATGTTTGAATAGGAGCACGCACAGAAACAAACACTCATGAAAAAAAAGTAGCATCTATTTATAATATAACTTTAGTATAATAGTATCCAATTTAGATCAAGGAAATAAGGTCTGTGCGATACGATGGTCCATTAAGTACTGACCGCAATGTATTATAAGTATGCATCTTTAGCCCGAAAATTTCACTGTGAATGGCTACCTGGTCGTGTGGTTTGCGCTCTGGTCTGTCGTTTCTATAGTCCCAGGATCGAACCCTGACCGCCACTTTCCCCTGACGTCTGCTGGAGGTTTGGGCGAGGTTGTAATATTCTTCAGTTTGGAAAGAACGTCCGAAACATATAAAATACACATACAAAAAAAACATCAACAAAACATCAACAAAACATCAACAAAACATCAACAAAACATCAACAAAACATCAACAAAACATCAACAAAACATCAGGTAATTGAAATAGAGCGTTAACTAAACTGTTTTTAGTGATTAAAAAAAATTAAAATTAAAACATAGACATGTATCATTTTTTTAGAAGATGTAATAAAATGAACATAAAATGAATTTATAAATTATTTGATCAAAACATTTTGCTCCGAAACTACCAGCGCACAAACAACTGCACCGAAACGGCTGCGCTAAAACGGTATACTTTAGTGACAAATATAATAGATGCCATTGTAAAGTCGGTCGTGCAATCATTCATTAATGTTAAATGATTACTGGAACAAAAGTGTAATGTTTTAATACAGGCATGAGATGTTATATAAATGCTTCACCAAGTAATGCACAAAATGTTTATGCAAACAATTGGTGAGTGATAGCGGTTTTAGCGGCTCCCCTAGCAGAGGCGGCCTTAGCAGAGCGCGGGGCCCTGGGCGAGTGTCACATTCGGGGCCCTTAGCTTATATATACAGTACCACATCAAGCTAACCTATTGTTTCTAAATGATAGCAGGTTATGTTTGAAATTAAGAATTTGTGGTTTGGTAGTTTGGTCTGTATATCTGTACTTCTGAAACAATGTGCGGATCCATTGGGGGTCGTATGAGTTTGTATTATAACACAAACTTGTTTTTTTTTTAATCTTGCTTTTTTCTAGCTTTACAAACATGCAGTATGTTTCATCTGACTAAATATGTAGGTCATAGCTGGGCCAATATAACCACAATTATACTTTAATTCCTTTAAATCCACGGACTCGAAAACATTCGCTTTATTATTATAATTTCTAATATTATAATTTCTAACGATACTACTGCTAGTACATAATGCACAAAGAAAAACGAATGAAGTTTCATATAGATCAATTGGTTTGATGTAGTACTTCAGCTTACCTGAGGAGACAGGAAGAAGTAGGAGCATACAAAACACCAAGACAAAGGTTAGCTCTGAAACTTGATAGATCCAAGACAGATGATTGGGGCCCATGTTCTGTTTCTTTGTAGCTGAGGCGTCTGTTGAAGGATAGTCACTGCAGATAATGCTCTTGAGAATAATCGTGACTAGTTTGTACAAGATTTATTGCAACAATTCTACTTCTCCTTCTTAATCTCTTCAGTGAATGTTCCAACACTTGATGATCAGATTATACTTAATCTTTGCGTTCTTTAGTTCTTGGCTGTTTGTTAGACCTATAGTTGAACAAAAAAAAAAGTAATTTTACAAAACTTATATCAACACACTCTATCGTCTATGGTCTGGTAAAAAGTTTGAAATTTTTTTTTTCTGCAATTTCCAACTCTCGGAAAAAGGCGTCGCCACAATGTATGTTTTGTCTTTGTAGTGTTGCAATATGTGTCTACAACTTTGATTTAGTATGCTGTTCCCTTTGCTGTCGCCTGTGCTGTTATTTTTTCTCTGTGCTGTCGTATTTGCTTTTGTCTGTGCTCTTGTCTGTGGTGTTGTCTGTGATGTAGTCTGGAAGTATGTGTCATTTGATGCGTCATTTATGCATAATAAAGACCTTATATATTGTTCTATTAGGACTATACTCTGGCTGTCCATAGTGGTTCTTATTGCAATATAGTATTACAGTATTGATTGATGCAATACAGGTATTAGAGATTAGAAACACGATCACAATAGCTGTCAGGCCCCACTAAAACGTAATGGCCATGCCACAAGGTCCTTAGAGCTCACATATACCTTCATTCAGGGAACAGTTCCGGGAAAAGGAAGAAGAGGAAGATAGAGAAAGGGAAGACACCAATAAGCGAATGGGCGGACCTGTTATTGAAACAGATTCTATTCATGGAAAAACACAGAGAGGAATGGAGAAAGACCGTCGACAGATCATGGTTGGTGCCCCAAAGGTTCAACAGACTAAGGAATAGGAAAGGGTGAATATTGCTAGGAGTTCTTAGACTAAGATTCTGTTGCATGTGTCGGGTATAAAGTATAAAGTGAGGGGGAGGGGCTAATAAATGGAAAGACTAGGTAGACGGGAACACGTATAGAGCCTGGATTACGAGACAGTCGATTTAAATCTGAGAGCAGTGGCGGATAGAGGCGTTGAGGGGGGGGGGATTGTTTGGCGGAGGGTGCGGTAACGGCAATTCAAAATTTCTGGATTTGCACGTGGTTGCGTTATGTTGAAAATTCGTCAACATGTTGTTACTTATTTTGTATTGTATGACATTGAAGGCGTGAAAATATTTGTAATATAAATCATTTTGTGTTTAGTGTTTATATTAGATGATATGTATTTCAATTTTTAAATTGTAGTTTGGGATTAGCTGTCTGAAGCTAAAGATCTAGATCTACATATCAACTTGTAACATGTATGTAGAATATTAAAGTACAGCGGTATACACCGGAAACTATACTTTAAATTTGTTACAAGCTTATACTTCTGTAATGTCATTGTCTTACTACGTCAAGTGTTTTACAATTTCGTTATATTGCGTAACTTTGCCTAAGTTGAGATCGTACAGAGAAACAATGTACTTCAATAACGTCAGTGTCTTACTACGTCAAGTGTTATGCTATATTGCGTAACTTAGCCGAAGCTGAGATCGTACAGGGAAACAATGTACTTTTACCGGACGCTACACACTGTGCTGGTGTGCTCGTCATTGCGACATTAAGGACAAGTTCTCCGTCTTACACTGACACTTGCACCACGCACGCGCACACAGACTCCGATACAAGGACGCGCACAGTGCTCGTAAATTAAGGTCTCTGGGCTATTGATGCAGCATAATTCCGTCCGCGGTGACTTATGGAGGAGAAGTCCAACACAGGGACAACTCGGCGTACTCGTATAGTCAAGTGATTCGATTCTTCCAGCCAACGTGTACAAGAGCAAAGCATCGAATATTTTTTGGTTTTAAATATTTTTAAAACTAATTAGTTTGTTTACTTAGGATTTACACGTTCTATAACTCTTCTTACTCGTAGCTGGTAGCCAAGCTTTAGTATTACATGACCTTTACACTTTAATTAAGTTCGTTCATTCATCTTTAGTCGACTTTGAAGTCGTGAGATTATGCAGTGGCGTAGCATCCATGGCGCGAAGGGTTCAATGAACCCGGGCCCATGACCAATAAGGGCCCACAATGAAACTATAAATCAATCAAATTTTTATATCATTTACTTATCGTTACTATATAACTAACATAGTGTTAGGCGCTTCCGCGGTGTCTAATGCAAATAAACCAAATGGAGGTAACACTCAATGTAATCAAACAACACCGGGAAAGGCCAAACACTAAACAGAAGCTAGTCGACGCTGATATTAAATGTCGAACATGTTTAATAGCAATAAAGGGAATCGTCGAATGTCAGCTAACTCTCTAGACGTTTATATAAATGCGACTTATTTCTACGTTGTCCTGGAAGTGTCTGTCTACGTCGACTGATATTTCGTTCTGTCTCTAAAACCTATCCTTGTTTTACTAGTCACGTCACTGTCACTAAGTCAAAACTTCACCTATTTCCGAAACAAATAATTAATCCCTAATCGTGCCATAACAATAGAGATCTAGAAATTTAAAAAAGCAGCAATAAAACAAAGGAATGTAAACGCGATGATTACCATTGAGACCGATTTCTACTTGACACTGACGTTCACACTAAACGGCGTGGGAAGACAGACTTAAGAAGGGAATCGAATGTAATTACTCCATTACTTTTTAAAGGTAGTACCGACAAATGAATTTCTTTTTTAAAAATGTACTGATGCATACTTGATGGATATGTCTTTATGTTACTCATGTACGGGAGGGAGCCCACCACCATATTCTTAAACCCGGGCCCACATGTACTCCACTGAGTTTATGCAATTGTAACCAACACAATGGATTGAACATAGATACGAGGAAGATGTTAAAAAAATCATTTCATAGTGGAAATATCAAGAACGATGTAGTCTTTAACTCTTTCTCTCCGTAATTTTTTTTCCACGTTTCGAAGGAGTTCTTCTTTTAGCTCATTACTATTTCACTCCTCGTTATGATTATGCTTCAATAGCTTTGTTGTTTGTTATCAGAAAATGTTTTATTTGGTATAGAAAGTAAGCAAAAAGCATGCTCTTTTTATATAATACAAAGTCAAGTTTATAAAATTAAACATTAATTTAATTTAATGAGGTCAAATCAACGATGGTATCGTCGATTAGGAGAGAAAGAATTAAACAGTTTTATATAACCAAGTCAATTTTTAACTCTTTTTTTTTTATCTCCGTAATTATTTTCCTTGTTTCGATAGTATTATTCATTTTGCTCATTTTTATTTCACTATCATGTTATGATTAAACTTTAATAATGTTTGTGTTTGTTATCAGTAAATGTTATATTTGGTATTAAAGAGCAGGAGAAAGAATGCTCTTTTTAAACAACACAGATTAAAGTTTATAAATCAAACAAAATATACTATTAGTTTAATGGGGGTCAAATCAACGTTGGCATCGTCACTTAGGAGAGAAAGAGTTGAGTTTGTTAAATCGGTTGAAATACCTGTTAAAAGGTTGTTGTTGTTTTACCTTCACCATCACCTATCCCTTAGTCATTTATATCTTTGGGGCA
Organism: Biomphalaria glabrata; assembly: GCF_947242115.1. Lineage (NCBI taxonomy): Eukaryota > Metazoa > Mollusca > Gastropoda > Planorbidae > Biomphalaria > Biomphalaria glabrata. The sequence goes on from NC_074720.1 coordinate 9,760,355, forward strand.
CCACACAAGAACTGTCAACCGTCTTTCTCCATTCCCCTGTGTCCTTTGCCTGGGATAGAATTTCATTCATTGACAAGCCGATCTATTCTTTGATATTTATTCCCATCTCTTTCTCACACGTCTTCTTCTACTTCCTCCTGATACTGTTCCCTGAAGGAAGATCTTTGCGAGCCCTGAGGACCTTGTGATGTGGCCATAGAGTTTGAGTTTATGTCTACGTGATGAGCAGGTCATCGTGTTTCATTAATTAGGAAATAGAACTTTCTCAACACTTTCAACAACTTCGCATAATAAAAGATTAATGCATAAATAAATTTACATTTTTTTAAAATTTAAAAACATATTTTATTAGATTCTTTTTTAAATCTGGCAACATTGTACAAATAATATTATTATTACATTCGTTATCAAGATTTTCCTCCTCCTATGTTATGCTCAGTGCGCGCTGGTCCTATTCTTGTGGAAGTATTTGGAAGGTTTCCGTGCTGTCTTTAATCGCCTAGCAAAGACAATGGATCCCGATGCAAATCTCAATTAAAACATTCCTATTCAACACCAGAAGTTGATCTCACTCTACCAACCTCAGTTAAGTTTGCAAGTGGTCAGTTCAATTAAAAAAAAACATTTGTAAGCAGCGTTCTTTTCCGATACGATGCCACATAATCGCCAAACGACAGTAGAATCCTATTTATTTCAATAGAACTTAACTTCGTCAGTTTAATTACTAAAATGTGGGCAGACTGTCTGAGAGGCCGGATAGCACCACGTTACGGGCCTAATATGGCCCGTAGGTTTTAGTTTAGACATCGCTGAAATAAACTTAACGAAATAAGCATGGCCCAAATAGTGCAGTTAGAGGGCAATTTGTTTCATTAAAATAGTCAAAAGATTTTTTTACCAATGAGCCAGTGCCTACGACCAATATGATAGTTGGAAATTGTAAGTGAATTAAGTAAGTTCCCCTTTCAGACCTTACGATCTATAGGGCAGATGATGTAAAGGTCATCTGTTACTGTGGCCTACGGTTAATAAGAGTGTCATGTGGCCAACAAAACAACCAACCACCTTTACTTTTCCCCAACTAACGTCAGGTATCCATTAGAGCTTGGTGGACTCAGAGACGCCCAAAGATCCCGAAATAAAAAAAATCCCAGTCTTCCCCAGGATTTGAACCCTGTACAGACGCCAAGCGCTTTATCGACAAGACCATCGCCTAGAAATGAATTAAAGTGTCAGCATGCAATGACACGATTTCTTGCCAAAGGTAGCTCCTGCATTGGAGTGAGACCATTTGTTGCAGAAGCCTTCAGCACTGGCCTGCGACCTGTGAGCAGTGTAGACCAATAGCTCGTTGCCACCTCGTAGAGACCTGTGGCAACGAGCTATTTGTCTCCGCCATCCACAAGTTGCGACGTTGCAGATCAGAGTTCAGGCCTTCTATGTTGATTGGTCTCGATCGGATCGCCTTTTCGTAAATGTACTGATACTACAAATACCTACAGCTCGAATCGATAACCCTAACCCTGTCCCACTCAACTAAGTGAAGGGGAGGCCTATCGACACATTCTCGAACCCATTCCTTGCTACGCCACTGTTAATATAGGTCTAATTTACAGTCACTCCTCCCTCCCTACCACACAACCACAGTGTTTGTGTCAGAGATCACTTTACCTTCGAACACATGAGAACAGACGTTGAAGAAATTGAGCAGAAGTATTGAAAAAAAACTGAGGCGCAGATCGATAGACAAGTTATTTAGCCAAGTTTGACACTAATTTGATAGGTAGAATGATTTTTCTGAGACAGCAGCTAAATCCCCACTACGCCAGTATGTAAAATATAGAAGACTAGTAGGAACCAACATTGTTATATTACTGTGTTTCTTCTAAATCAGGAGGGGGGTGGGCTAAAAAGAGTTTAGAATTGGAGAGTGAGAACAGCCAAAAAAGGAGAGCAAAAATACTAAGGAATACACAGACCCATTTGCAACCTACCTATTTGGCCAAACCTACGAAGAAAAAGCCGTTGTCGACTTGGGTCTAAGTTTTATGTTCACCTTTTGCGCTAGTATTTAGGCAATTTTTTTCTTGTATGTCACCAACGAGTGATATACGACTATATCGTAACAACATATAACATAAAATCTTTTGAATAATAATTATAAAAATACAAATAGAGACACATAATGTTTATTCATTTAGTAAAGTCTTCTAAAAAGTATGAACAAAGATGCCACTTGGAAATAACAAAGAATAGAGCAGTCATTGACTTGAAATGATCGACACTAGCCTAGTCCCCTGAGATTTGCCAAGGAGAGATTTATGTGATTCTGCGATGTAAGTGTGTTTGTGCTGTGATTTGTGTAGGGCCTGGTGTGTGCGTGTATGAGTGATGTGTGTATATGTGTCACTACTGTGAACGCAAGAAAGTAGCAGTGTCCTTAGTGACGCAAGTCTATTTGATTTGTCAGCAGGATCAGAAAGCTATGATATCTGTCTTCTGTTGGTCAGTAAATCGACACTCCCTACAGGACCAGAAATACAAAAGTAGCGACTTTGAATCCTTTCCCCTTGTCTTAACATCTCAGACATTTTTAAGATATCCCCCCTCTCTTCCCCCTTTCCTTACAAACAAATAGCTACATGTTATTCTAAAGACTTATTGATCTACAACGCGTTCTTTAGTAGCGTCCAATAAAATGAAATGAGATAAATTCACAGTCAAATATTTTTTAAGGGGATTGGGAAAAAAAAATTAACGATGTTTCCTACAATATACTTTTTATAAAAAGAGTTTATTTCCAGCTGAAATCAGTGGACACTCATTTTTAGATATTTTCAATCTCAATCAGAAGGTTAAGACTAAGTGAAGTTTGTTTAAGGTCTACTGATGTACGCGAACGAGACTTGAAACTTTTCAAAATCGACACTATCAGTTGGAAAAAGTGGCTCTGGATATGATACAGAGAGAGAGCGAGCTTAAAGGAAGGATACCGGATTGCAGACTTTACTTCAAAACAAAAGATAAAGATTTTTTTGATCATTATCCCTCCATCGTCCTTTTTTTGTCTGCTTTTAAAATAAAGACTGGAGCGCCCCCTCTTTTTTTTTAATACTAACCAAACAGCTTGCATTTAGTTGCTTCCCTTACATATTCTTGGTCAGTGAATTCTAGTACGGTATCTCTTACTTTCAATTAGAATCGACTTTGAAAAGAATGTATTGAATAATGGGCTCTCTTATTCACTCTGAAAATGAGTTTAATTTTTTAGCTTTCAATCTAGAATGCACGTCGACCTAGATCAAGTCGTAATAAAATTAGACTTTAAATGTTAAAGACTCCACACTTCGAAAAAAAAAAAAAATTGCTAGTGTTTCTAGATTTACATGGATTTAAAAAAAAAGAAAGTGCTAAAGTTGGATAAAAAAGGGGAAATAGATTTTTTTTTGTATTAAACATCAACAGACTCTTTCTAAACACGTTTTGGAACAAAACTGCAATTATAAAAAAAATTGGGGAAGGGGGGGGGGGAGAGAATTAACCGCTATTTTGATCGTCAAAAGTGCTTAGTTATTCTTGTCTCATGTTAAGTAATATTTTTTTTGTCCACCCTAAGTTGGATAATTGATGTTAGGTCAGTTAGTAAGTCAGGAGCGGAGGATTAGCCCCCCTCTCTTCAGCGTGACGCCTCCATTGAAACGTCTAGTAGTGGAACTAGAAAGGCTAAGAACGGGAAGCAAACAAGGCCCCAGCAGGATACACTGGGGATGGAAACAAGCCAGCAACCCAGTCCAAAAAAAGGCCACCCCGTTCTGTAAAGGTGGCCGACATCAGTGTCCCGATAGCTGGAACGTGGCGGATACAGTATACGAATATGAGGTAAGTAAACCCTCAATGGTTAGCGCTGCCCTCGGCCACTTATAGCGAATGGACCCAGGACCGAGGCGCGCTGAGATGTGTACGCGGTACGGCCCCCTTACTCGGTCTATGACCAAAATTGCTGGGCGGGGGGGGGGGCCCTCAGAGAGGACTTGGGGTGAAGAGCTCCCGGTCCAGGCCTGTTCGTTGGATAAAAGCCTTTCTAACGATTTCCTACTGTACTTTGTCGAAGGGTTAGTCAGGATCCATTGTAAATAAATATAATAAATTTGATTCAGTCAACACGTCGTTTTCTTCTAGTTTCAATACATTTTGTTTAGTTCAAACTTTGTTTATATAAGTTTTATTACTCTAGACATCTAAGCAGCACATTGTTTGTCTGGATGTTTGTTTACTTCGCCAACAAGCTGATTATAAGTTTTTCATTTACTTGTTAAGTTTCGCGTGGACGTGTGATAATAGTGTGAGAGATTTTAGCCGGCAAATGACATATAATGAGTCCATTTTGTTGGCCATTAATGTATGCTTCGCTGTTCACATCTCAGTCCAATTATGCTTTTAAAATAATTATTTTGTGTCAGCTTTTATTCCAACAGTGGATTTCAAGCAATGTTAGTCCAGCTTTGATCTTCACAATGACTAGAGTCCCCCCTCTCCTACTCCTCACGTCCCCCGCCCCTTCTCCATTTCTATGTCCTTGTCATACACTTGTTCTCTTCCCCGCCCCCCACAACTTTCTGCCTTTTAACATACAAAACATCATTTACCTTTGACCTTCATCATGACGATGCCGAGACTAGGCAAAGTAAACTATAGTGCTCTAATATTTCCAATAACAAGTCTACAGCGTTAGTGTTTTTAGAAACAAGTAAGCCCACTTCGTCCGAACCAGCTGTTTTTCTAGAGCAGTGTTTCTCTAACTGGGGTCCGCGGAACGATTCTTTATTAGCAAATTTCGAACCCACCTTTTAACTTAATCAGCCATATTTTTTTTTTTTTACAATTTGATATATCCGTTTATATTTTGGAATTAATTTAACAACCGTTTAGCTCAGTCGGTAGAGTGCTAGACTCTATATTGGAAGGCGAGTGGTTCAAATATCTGATGGCACATTTTTTATTTTTTTAAAGTGTTTTTGCACAATTTAAAATTAATTCAATCTATATAAAGTTGAAATAGAATTTATAACCTCGATCCTAAGATACGTTTTAACACTCGATTACCGTAACACACGCTAAAATACACTGTCCAAAAGGAGCTTGTTGAAATGCGAACAGTATTATTGAAAATAAAAAAAAATAAGGATGTGTGTGTGTGTGTGGGGGGGGGGTACGTACCGTACGGGCATGTGAATATTGCAGGTTGTAATACAAAAATAAACAATATATAGTCTTGGAACAAATCAACGGACGAAGTCGGGAGGGGAGGGGTAATGCTAGTTACGCTATAAAGTCATGAAGAGCATGATTGAAGTAGTTCTGTACAAGATGGATGACAAGTTAACACGTGATCATTTGCAATGCCCAAAGACAACAAGTGTTTCGCTCAACTCTCTCTTTCTCTCTCCCTCCCCCTCTCTTTTTCTCTCACTCCCCCCCCTCTCTCTCTCTCTGTTATGTCTTTCGGACTTTACTTCAGAAATCAAAATCATTACGCCGTGTTTTATTCTCCCACTAAAATGGCAGAATGGCATCGGACAGGCTTTGAACACAGAGCCATCGTAGCGAAAGTCCATAGGGCATACCATACAACGAGTCAACCATTTATTTATGTATGGCATTTTAAATAAATAAAAGTCAATACTTACTAGCATGTTTCGTCAAAAGGAAATATCGTATTCACAAGAATAGAACTAATTTAAATAAAATAAATTCAGAATTCCTGAGAACCAAGTTGTTGAAGTTGCGATTCAATCATCCAAGTCCTAGTCTCCCAAACGTAATCCCCCCATTTCTTGCTGGAAAAGAGAATGCGGTTTGATTTCAGTTTATGGCGGAACCAAATGGGTCTGGCATGTTACATGCGTAGATATATCATAGCATTCCTGTCAGGATAAGCACGAGTCAATATCGGAATACTAGCGCGGCAGACATATCAATAGACGTAATCGTGGCATCCTTAGTGAAGCAAGGGTCAGGGCGAGCGGTTTAAGAGAAAATTTGTTTGTAGAGAGAGTGAAACGCTTGTCAAACATGTATCAGGGAGAGGCACTCTCTAGGACAGAGAGAGACAGGCAAAGGATGAGGGGAGATTTTATTGTTTTATACATTATCTACAAAACTTGCGTTTAAAAAAAATGAGCATAGAAGCGTGTTATTTACCCGACGTTATAACACTCCAGCATGTGTGACCCATTTACAGGCAAACAGCCCAGCCATATAAATTTTATTGACAAATATAATCTTTCTCACATTGCATGTAAGTTTAAGCGTTATTAAATGTAGCATGATTCTACCTGTGCTTTAAGAGCAAAGAACTAAATGCGACATTGAAAGGCAAGTGTTTACCGCTCTTAAGCTAGAAACGAAAGAAGAGACGTCGCATAAGCTGCCAGATCTGAAAACGACTGCGCATGTCATCTCAGATGCATAAACTCCAACTTCGTGGTCAAAGACCAGCGCTAGAAGAAGAGCTAGTTAGTTAAACGACGTTGAGGAAGTGGGCATACATGTCTCTGAAAACACTAAAGCTGCTGGCTTCTTACTGCAAAGAGTAGTGAACAATATGGAGAACCACTGCACATGTTATCTCAGATATAGGACTACTTGCCTGAACACTGCAATGTATAAATGAGAACGAAAAGGAGAAAGAAGACGACCTCTATTTCCTATGAGCTGCAAGACATTGAAGTCAAATTTTCGCTCTGAAAAGACTCAAAGTCATGACTTGGTTGGGTCTATTGCAGCATTGCCCGTTTTCTTGGCTGAGCTTTTGTATTTGCTAACAGATATGATGGTAGTTTGCAAAACTTCAATACTCGCGGCTTCTCACTCATAGGAGTGACAAAAATAACTCAAGAAAACGTGAGCCCCCCCCTCCCAAATAAAAAAAAACGTCACATTTAAAAAAAAATGTTTATTGTTTCAATTGTTCAGCTGTATTATTCCACGTCTGCATTGCCTAGAAAATCTCTGTTGCTTCTGCAAAGTGTTGGTTGTGTGTGTGTGTGTAAACCAATCCAAAATACTCATGTGCTAAACATTCGTTATATAAAGTGTTTTTTTTTGTGACGGTATGCACAGTTACGGCTTACCGCCACCTTTTTTCAATGTGGGTAAAAATTATTGCATTTTAACGTTTATCATTAATTTATTGGTAGTTAAAGGTTAAGCAATCCATCACTGAGTACCGGCACCTATTTTTTTTTAATAAATCACTGTTTATATATGTAGCTATATAAAGTGTTGTATCAGTATTCACAAATCTAAGTTGTTTAACCCAGACCAAGTCTTATCAATATATGAGTAATTGTGCATGCATGACATAATCATTAAACAGTTGAGTTGTGCATTGCGAATAAACCAGAGAGCTTGGGGGTGAACTTTAAATCTACCAACTGATGAATATTTTTAAAATAATAACAATTCATAGATTATATAAGAACAGTCATCCGAAAAATTGTAGTTTCAATGTAAGAGTTGAATTTTCTATAAAAAAAAGATGTTGAGGTAATAACAAGTGCTTTTTCTTCCCAATATTTTTTCAATACATCCAATTGATCCACAAGATGTTAGATTTAAAAAAAAATGTTCTTAAATATTAATTTACTTAACTCATAATTCAATAATGCACTACATTCGGAATATCCCAAACGCGATAGTCTTTCCAAGAACGCGAAAGACAATTCAAAACCGATGTTAAATCTAGACCTAGATCTAGTTCTCTAGCCAAATTTAAATTTCTTTCTTTTTTTTTATTACTTGAAAAATTATATCGGTCAAAGTAGAGTTTTGTCCGTGTGGCCAAAAAGCTAGTAATTCTTTTCCAAACAATTGTTAAATTTCTAGGAAGATGGTTAGGTCTGTTTTTGAGATCAGCGTCCAGATTCCAACCTCCGCCTGCAAAGCACTCTCCATTACGTTCTGACTTGAAGAGAGGTATTTGCAAAAAGCAATTAACAGCTACTAACTTTATTATTTAGCTTAAAAACCATTACCTGTTCCTTACAAATCACTTATTGATATATTCATATATAAAGGGAGATATAAACAAATAGGCCTAACAAGCTTCTTTAATCAGTCATCCTCGCTGACAGAGTTGTGTCCCCTATGAATGTGCATAGCTCTTACCACTACCTACAATAAACCTAAAGGAGGGATAATATATAATATTATGTGAGTTACTTAAAAAGGGGCGTAACATTCCATCAACAATACCATAGAATCTAAAAAATAAGTAAACAATACAACTAATATATAGAAGTGTTCAACACTTTCAGTCTTCGGTGTCCCGCGAAATACTTAAAGTTAGCTGAGTCTCTGATCTCAATAATAAAACATCTCGCAAATATTCAGCAACTGCTAAGTGTGGACGTGATCTTCTATTAAAAAAAAATCTTTGGATTATAAGGCAACCTTTATTCCAGCATAAACAAAATTTATAGAAGAAGAGACCTAAAAAAAAAAGACGAGAATGCGGAGAAGATGAAAAGAAAACGTCAACAAATTGAAGACTCGAAGTTTAGCTCAAGGCGGAGGTGTGAGGAGGAGGCTGCTGGAGGCTGGTAATTGATAAGACTTTGGAGAATAATCGGAAAAATCGTCAGAGTTCATGGTAGTACTTTAAAGAGGGAGTCAGAGTTACTGGATGGACTGAAAGAGCGAAAGAGAAATTAGGATAAAGGGAGGGGGCGAAAGGGGTCGGTGTCACGTTTATCTCTCCTTTGACCAGTAAGATACATATCTTCTGACGGCCTTTTGGTCAGGCTGGGTGAGGTCTTCAATAGTTAATTGAGAAGAGTTAAATGGGCAATGTACTTTGCCCTCTGCTCTCTATCCTCCTCGTCTAGACGAAGGCAAACAATTGGGCAACCTGACACATAAGTTCCCTTTAAAAAAAAAAGAGAAAAAAGATGAAATTTACTCCAAGCAGCACTGAACTACGATGTTGAATGTCGTCATCTGCAAGAGCTCGGGTTGGTCGAAGAAAAATGTTAACTGCAGAGAAATGTTTTGTTAGAAAATCAAACATAGTCTCCCCTTGTTAAATTGCCTCCCCTTGTAAGATAGTCTCCCCCTTGAAACACTGTCTCACTATAACACACAGTCTCTCACAAGTATTTCACACATTTACTGGCAGTCTAATCTGATGACGAGGAGTTGCGACAGAGTTAAACTGTAAGTAAACATGATGTCTCAATATAAAGATAAACACAAACCACACACACATAAGCACACACACACACATATTCATATCAACACAAAGAAGTCCATTACATATCTTTGGATGACATAAACTATGTATCAAATCTTTAACGAGATCTAGCAGTCAATTTGTAATTTTTTTAGACCACATAAAAGGAAGACCAACTCACAAACAAGGACCTGACAACGGTGACATTAAAACCTAACGTCTTACATGATAATCCATATTTTCACTAAGGGACTTTTCCGTTCAGGAGGAGTTAACTGACCATCCAAGCAGGATCACGTGACTCATGCAGTATTTGCTCCTTCAAATCATAAGTTTCATTTAACCCTAGAGGAAAAGGAACCTGGTATAGGATTTCCCGCCAGCACTTAAACAAATCATGAACAAAATCATATAACCTGAATGGCTGCCTTATCGTGTGGTATGCAGTCTGGACTGTCGTTTCAATTGTCCCTGGTTTGAACCATACCCTTCACCTTCCTCAACCTTTCATCGGAAAATTCGAAATAAAATTCCAATAGCGATCAGGCGCAACGATGACCTACTTTAAAATTAGGCTAAATTAAACGGTATTGCCATATCACAAGGACCTCGGGGTTCACAAAAACTTTCATGCAGAAAACAGTACCAGGGGAAAGAAGTGTCAGACCAAGTCATGGGAAGAAAACATCAAAGATTGGACAGAATGGTCATGGAATGAGTTTCTAGTCAAGTGAAAAGACAGGAATAGAAAAAAAGGTCGACGGATCATGTGTGGTACCCCAAAGTTCCGAAAGACTTAAGTGAACGTGAAGCTAATATTAGATTATGTCCTTTTTAAAAAGCATTTCAATTAAAGGTCATTCTTTAGGGCAATTTTAAGTTTTAAAGATAAAAATAAAGAAAACATTGCAACATACTGAATATAAATAAATAATTACTGAAGTAACTACTAAAAAAACAACAGAAATAAAAACTAAATAATAAAGCTTATACATAATAATACAGATGTAGCAGTGCCAATAAGTTCGCACTCAAAGTACTGCGTGGTGGCTGAGCGGTAAAGCGCTTGGCTTCCGAACCGGGGACCGGGGTTCGAATCATGGTGAAGACTGGGATTTTTTAATTTCGAGATCCTCGGGCGCCTCTGAGTCCACCCAGCTCTAACGGGTACACAGCATTAGTTAGGGAAATGTAAAGGCGGTTGGTCGTTGTGCTGGCCACATGACACTCTTGTTAACCGTAGGCCACAGAAACAGATGACCATTACATCATCTGCCCTATAGACCACAAGGTCTGAAAGGGGAACTTTACTTTTTTTTTTTTTACTTTTACAAAGTACTGAACATAATATTTCCCTCTACAATGTATTGTAAATAATTGATAGTTATTGCAATGAGTATACGACGTCGCAAACTGGAAATTCTATTTCCTCTTACCTCCACCATTTCACTAGAATCTGGAGATACATTAATCAATGCTAGATTGCATTAATCAATGCCAGATTACATAAAGTGAGTTAAATTATGCAGCACTAACACACAACAGATCGTTCAACGAAAACAAAACCATTTTCTCGTGAGAAAAATCAATGGAATGTTTTGAAAACATTTGCATTATTATCTCCAGACTTATTTAAAATCTTTACAAAAAAAATAGAAAATAAAACATTGTATTGTAATTTTTGTGTCTACGAGATAATAAATATGGCGTCTACACAACTTGGTAACGGTGGAATAAAACTCTTGATTTGAAGCTAAGGATCTGTTCGAAACACCGAGTTCCCAGTAACCGCAGTCACTACCAAGATGTCAGTCACGACAAAGAAGTCAGTCACCAAAGTCACCACAAAGTTGTCAACCACCACAGAGTTTTCAGTCACCACAGTCACTACAAAGTTCTCTGTCACCACATAGTTGTCAGTCACCGCTGTCACTACATAATTGTCAGTACCACAGTCACCAAAGAGTTGTCAGTCACCACAGAGCTCTCAGTCACCACAGTCAATACAGAGTTCTCAGTCACCACAGTCACCACAGAGTTCTCAATCTTCACAGTGTAAGGAACGTATTTACCTTAGCGACGCACTATAGTTGACAGACTTTGAACGCGACATTTAGTTATCATGGAAGTATGGGCATTAGGGAATTGTTTATACCTTATGTTCAGTTGGCTTTTGAATTTTACGGCCACATTATTTGTTTAATGACAGAGACTAAACTGTGGTCCTACTTAGTTCTGTTTAATTGTGGAAGTTAACTGAATTTAGTCTTTTCAAGCTTTATCTTGTAAACAAAATCTCGTAACACAGCGCATCTAAAATTTTCCCGTACAAAGACACACAAGCATCTTCTGATTAAGTGAATAGCACACAAAGACAGACGCTTTACAACAGTCACAAAAGAAATATCTATCGCCACATTTAATACAGAGTTGTCAGTTACCGTAGAGCTCTCTGTCGCTATAGTCAGTATATAGTTCTCTGTAGCTATAGTCACTGTTGACCGCTATAGTCACTATTAAGTTCTCTGTCATCACAGTCACCATTTATTTCTCTCTCACCACAGTTACCACAAAGGTTTTCAGTCACCACAGTCATCAGAGAGTTGTCAGTCACCACAAGATGTTAGATCAATCTTTGCTTGAAGAGCTTCAAGAAGATTAAAGTTCTATGTAAACATTCTGTAGAGAAAACGTTTCTGTAGATGTTAACCGATTGTAGGGAAGTTATAAATGAATTGAAGTTTTAAGGACAAAGAAGCTCTAATAACAGTTAATTATAATGTTCAATATTTACTGGTGCATCACTTCTGACACCAAATGTAAATTTCAGCACAACATATACTTATATCTTACGATACAAAACAAAATAACCTATATTTATATTCATACAGTAATACAATAGCCAAATTATGTAGGAAACATTATTAATTATATACATTGAGGCCTAATGCTTGCAAGTTGTGATTCTAGATCAATTAAAATAGCTAAGAAATTGCAAATGAATCGGAATTTTAACCCATTTCCCGCGCCTAGAGTTTTTACCGATGTTTAAAAAAAATGGTTTTATCTGATTGCGATCTAGAATAGTAAAAGGCTTGTTTTCTTTTAAGGAACAAAAGAGATGGGAAATATTTAAAAAAACAAAAGTTGAGCACAATAGGGAAGAAAGAATTTTGTGTTTTGTTTTTTTTTTATCATTGCTACGTCTGCAATTATTGTCGGAGTTTCTGGCAAAGCGCGTGTTGATGTGACCACGTGAGCACGCGGGGGGTGCGAAATTATAAAAGAGACATTTCAAGGGCAGACAAGTCTGCTTCCATCGTGCCACAATGCTTAAGCTTTTAACGCCCCCTTTATTTATTTTTTTCCCCCCACTTTCCTTTATTTTCCATGGTTGTGTCCCTTTAAAATGGGCAAAGACAATGGCCAACGCTTCTAAACCGTTGCTGAACAGATAGATGTATATATACAAGTAAGAAGAAAGAAATGATGCACGTCTAAAAAACTTTTGTTGCCTTCTAGTGTCCGTCTAGAGTTTACCAGCACATACGATTCTAATGGTTTCACAGTTCGCTCGACGACTATAACAAAAAAAATCGTAGATAATGTCTGAAAATTTAAGACCTTCTATTTTCACTGCTTGCTGAGTTGTATGGTACATTCTTCCTTTAAATCTACATGATTCAAATGTGTCATAAATCCCATTCTTAGAGCCCATTCCTAGATCCCAGAAATAAATCACAGTTCTAGATTCCAGTTCTGGAGTTCAGTTCTAGATTCCATTCCTAGATAGTATTATTAGATCCCAGTCCTAGATCTCAGTTCTAGATCCCAGTTATATATCTAAGTTCTCGAGATTTCAGTCCTATATCTCAGTTCCATGAGAGTAGCCAGGTTTTTGTTTTCCTGTTGGGGGGGGGGGGGATTTTTTTATATATGTGTGGTGTTTGTGTGTCTGCGTGTATGTGTGTAATTTATCTTTATTACATTCTGACCATTCATTTTTAGGACGTTTTTTGTACCCCAGAATAGGTTCGTCATGGAGTTAATGGAATATAGATAGTAGACATCCCGTCTGTCGGTGCGTAGATTATGGCATTCTAGCACCAATGTGTATTAAGTGCACAATTTTTGAACGCACTTTCTTTTTGTTGCCTTGTTTGTAAGCTGGTGGAGCGTTTTTGTTATTATGCTGGTGAAACGTTTTCTTAGAGATTCTTCTGTGTTCCCCTGTTTAGGGTGAGTATTTAAGGCATTAAGAAGGCATTACTTCATTTCGCAGTTGTTTCGCTGCTTTGGTGTTTTGGGACTAGAACTTTCAATTTGTATTTTCTTATGTTTCTACAGGGAGTTAGTATGGGATTGGAGTTCTACACTAAATACTAGATTCAGCAGTGTGTTTTTGGTGTGATTGCGAGCATTTGTGTGTCACGTTGTCGGACAGCAAGGTGTAGAATTACTGTTTAATTAATATATCCACAATATTAGAATGTTTCCAATGCAATGTCATTACTCCATCAGTTGTCATCATAACTTATATTCATATCATTAAACAATTACATTCTCAACAGTGAATCACTTATTTATTTGTAAGCACGAAGGTGTCTGTTGAATGTCAGGGGCCCGGACAAACGAGCTAAGGCCTTAACACAACCCTGACACCGTCCTCGTCAGCTAGTGGGTCTGTCCTAGACTTCACATATAGATTCCATTCTAAGATTTAAGTCCTAGATTCCAGTCCTAGATTCCAGCCCTAGATTACACATCTAGATTCCAGTCTAAGATTCCAGTCCTAGATTTCAGTCCTAGATTTCAGTTCTAAATTCAAGTTCTAGATTTCAGTTCTAAATTCAAGTCCTAGATTCCAGTCCTAGATTTCAGTTCTAAATTCAAGTCCTAGATTCCAGTTCTAGATTTCAGTTCTAAATTCAAGTCCTAGATTCCAGTCCTAGATTTCCGTCCTCGATTTCAGTTCTAAATTCCAGTCCTAGATTCCAGTCCTAGTTTCCAGTCCTAGATTCCAGTCCTAGATTCCAGTCCTAGATTCCAGTCCTAGTTTCCAGTCCTAGATTCCAGCCCTATATTCCAGTCCTAGATTCCAGTTCTAGATTCCAGTCCTATATTCCAGTCCTACATTCCAGCCCTAGATTCCAGTCCTAGATTCCAACCCTAGATCTTACTCAGTGACTGAAAAGCTACATTCAGATGTAGATCTACTGACATGAAAGATGTTTAGGCCAATAACAAAAATAAGTTACTTCTCTCATCACTGAAGAGTTCTTTCCGGATCGATGAACAGCGAATATTCTTCACGTATTTTTTTTTTCATTTTTTTTATGCGTGAGTGCATGCGTGCGCGCGTGAGGCTTTCTGAAGGAGCTCAGTTAATGAATGGCAGAAGGACATATGAAGAGGCAATACTTCTGATTCATCACATCTCTGATCGCCATTGAACACACAGAATATTGCATCATTGACTGAACCGTACGATCGACCGACGGTCCGAAGCAGGCTTGTTTACGTATTGCGTGTAGGCTGAATGAAAAAAAAAAGTTTCACAGAAACTCCCTCGGGTGCCTCTAGGGCTTTAAGAAAGGTGTGCTAACAAACTTGTAATTCCGTCACACACACACACAAACTCAGAGACACGCCCACATACTTGTCATTCAAACATTTAAATTTGTCAAAAGAAAATAATGTGCTACTCCTTGATATGTCATCTAGCTAAATGGGGGGGGGGGGGGAGGGAGCTACGGGAACAAGTTTGAGAAACATTTCACTAGTGTACATCGAATTAACTACACAACCAAAATAGTGTCGTACACGTTTTAATAATTTTGGCGTTTTCAATAATTTTACCCGCTGTTATTTTATCGTGTTAGTAATAAGAACAGACTATAAGGTTCTAGACTCTTTGAGAAACGAGGTCACCTATAAATCAACTCGGCTCGCTAAGCACATGTTGTTTAAAAATTTAGGCAATTTTTTTTTATCTTCAAAATGCTTAATGCTTCCTTGGAAATAAAAAGATATAATGCATTTTTAATAGTGCTTCAAAAACTTTTGACAAATGATGATGAATTTTTGCCAAAATGTTTTCAAGGCAACCATTTTCGTAGGTTCCATATCTCGATTAATCGTTTATTTAAAATATGCTATTAGATTAAAAAAAAAACGCAACAATAAACAAAAATCATTTCCATTCTACTTGATTTGATATGAAATTTACACTTTAGTGTTGCTCCTAAGGGAAAGCAAGGCTGCAAGAAGATGGCACCTCTGTAACTGTGTTAAAGTATTGGACGATATTTACAGTAAAGAAAATCATTTCTGAGAACTGTAGAGTGGAGGCTTGCTCGTTGGTCATCATTGGACGAGCTTTACTGTGTCTAATTAGAGAAATAAACATTAAACAGTGGCGCACCATCACAAGTGGACCTTGTTCACATTCGGAAAGTGTCCTAAGTGCCATACGGTGTCATCACTGATTCGCAAAAATAAAGAATGAGCTCGAAGAGACATTTTTGGAAGTCAATTGTCTACCAGCTTTGACGGTGTAAACTGACCATAGGCAACCAGACAAAGTTGCTGAGATGATTAGATAAAACACTTTTGTAATGGGTTGATGCGCATATAATGTAAGGACGCCTATAACAGTTACATGGGCCGACCAAAGAAAAGCTGAATATATATATTATATATATATATAGATAGAGAGAGAGATGTAATAGTCGGCATTGGATTAAAAGAGGGAAAAAGTGCGTCAGCAAGACATTAACTGGCAAAAGTTCATCAGGATGTGGGACAGATGACAGATGACATTTTGAAAAGAAGCTGGAAATTCAAAAATAAAGAATGGCTGGTTGAATTCACTTTTGAAGAAAAACAATTCTTGAGAGATTAATTAGGTTACAAGAAATATTTCAAAGAACTATTTCAATCGGTACTTGAGCTTGTCATCGGCTTTTGATGCAGAGAAAATATTTCGTCTTTTTATGTATTAATAATTTTAAATGACTTTTATAAAAAAAAAAAAGACTAGTTCATTGCTGTTCTTTTCTCAGAGAAGTCCATAGGGGAATATATTTGATCTATTCATTTACTGTCAGACAAACGTGCACGATTGAACAAAGTAATTTAAAAAAAAAAACTGATAAATTAACAAATTGTTTTAGTAGATTCTACAAAATAAATTTAGATTCTGTAGCTATTTTTTTTTTAAACGTTAACGAAGTTTGGATAATGTTCAAGTCTCCGTGTTCCGTCTTTTCAAAGACCAAAACTGAAGGCAAACTAAGCTTCAATTTCTGTCGCAATCAACTAGATTGGCAACGCTCAGCCACTCCTACAAGCACTAGGTTGTTGCCAACTAAATCACACACGAAAAAAGGAACTGCTGCTCGGTAAGATCAGACACCTCATAGTTACTCACAAGAGCCAAACGAGATGTTATCATCACTGCTCATTAAGGGCATCGTTCCGGGGAGATAACGACAATTTAAGGATGACATTTTATCTCCCCTTCTTTTCTGTGTATGTTTTCGCCTGCAGGAGTGATCTTCTCTTGCTTGTTGGCAGGCATATTGACCAGAATGCGTGCTTCAGAATCGGAAGGTTGCTTGAACGCCTTTCTAGATAGTCGACCCCTCCCCCCCCCCCCCTTTTTTTTTATTTTCCACCCCGCTTCAAAAGCGGCCGCCCAGTACTATGTCTGACTCAGACTTTTTGACCTAGCAGCCTCTTAAAATTGATCAATCGGCGCCCCCGGTGCGAAAGTTGATTTCATTAGGAGTGACAAGAAAAGGAGAGGATTCGTTGAGACTATACCAATATGTACTTGTAGCTTTGCTTGAGCAATAACGCTTGCATATAGCTGATCAATCTCTGCAGTGTAACAGCTAGGACACTACTCAAAGTATGTCCACTACTATTGAAATCTGAAAGATATCCGTGAGGTAATATTTGAATAGCGCTTCAGTACTAGAGATATCTTACTTGGCCTTGCTTCGTGAGTAGCGCTGTTAGGACAATACAGCTAGGCCAATGCTCTTTGGACATAGGAGCTTTTTAAAACCATGAACGAAAAAAAAACTTTTTAACACATAAAAAACGAGGCCTAACGATTAGATACAGTACAGAATTTCAATTGACCAAGTTTTGCACTAAATATTTTGTCAAACATGTGGCAGTAGATCAGTAATACCAAAACAAACCTTTCAAGCCGCGGGTCATATCAGGCTAGTATATATATATATATATATAGAGAGAGAGAGACCTTGTGATCTATAGGGCAGATGATGGTAAAGTCATCTGTTTCTGTGGCCAACTGTTAACTAGCAGGGTGTCATGTGGCCAATTAAAAAACAAAGATTAAGACAAGAAGGATTATACGCCTCGACTGAGAGCGATTTACCTGTGTGGATTAGACAAAAAGTCTTTTTTTTATTTTTGATCATAACATATTGTTGTCCTTTGTGTTAAAAATGTGTATTGTGGAATTCTGTATATATTAAACAGCTTCTTAAACTGTGGTGTGTTAAAACACACGTTAAACTGTAGTATGATAATACCCTTGTTGAATTGTGATGTGCTAACACACTTGTTAAATTGTCGTTTGATAAAACGCTTGTTAACCTGTGGTATGTTAAAACGCTTGTTACACTGTGGTATGCTAAATCGCATGTTCAAAATAATGTCTTGGGGTGTGGGGACGAAATGGTGGGAAAAAGGAAAAGTGCACGTTACATGAACTTTTTAAAGGGATTCGAAGGGGAATAATCAACGTTTATTTTGATCGCGAGCAGCAGACAAGAAGAAAAGTTAATGTCGATACCTCGTTGCGGAATATGTTACGATAAACGTATGTAATGAAGCATTTCATTGGATGCGTGACTACAATGCAGTTTGAGTGCACCATTGTGTGAGTCTGTTATTTTAGGAAATCCATTTTTTTTTTACTCACAACGATAGCAATAAAAACCAATAAACAAAGTCTGACATACAGAATCTTACATGAAAATAACTAAGCTAGTATCACTGTACACAAGAGTCACATTAGGAGGGCGTACCCGACACCTAGTGGGCGGGCATTGTTTTTGCAGAGAAAAACAAACCAAATACATGTCTAAATAAATTCGTCAACACTGCTGAAGTAGCAGCATTGGTATACAGTAACGAAAATTAACCAGGTGTAAAATAAGTCACTAGTAATAAATAAATAGCAATGATCCCTTTAATGTTAGCGCCAACCTGTAGTGCGTTTTTTCCTTTTTTTTTTAGTAGTGCGTATTACCACCAGGTGGCATTACCCCCCGGTGGCCACCTTATTATTTTAATATGAAAATTTAAAATGGTAAGTGAAGATTGGTGAAAATATGGTGGCCGAAATTTGAATAATCATTGTATTTACAATTATGTCCTACGAAAAGTGTGTCACGTGTTGTTTTTTTTCAAAGGCAATGTATATGTTTTCGTCGCAGTGTCTATACCCACTTTCGTGGGTGTGCGATGGTGTGGGATACCTCTTATTAAATTACTTTGTGATTGTTTATTCTCGTTGCTAGCCGGAAGTAGCAAACATCCTGTCATTACGAGTATGAAGGAACGATAAATCAGCTAGTTACCATTATTGGAGTTGTCCCCCTTTGTGCCGATCACACTGCACACAATAAACATAGGTAAATGTGCAAACAAGGAAACATTTGAGTAAAGCTATGTAGTTATGAAATTCTACAATGATATCTTCTTTTGATACTTTAGACGGTTATATATTTTATATATACTGAACTTATATAAATACAGTAATCGATGGCTAAAGCTTTGTAGCTATCTAGATGTATCTGGGACTGAGACAATTTAGTAATATCTTATTTGTTAATATAAGAAGTCTAATAAGTTAGATCTCTCTCTCTCTCTCTCTCTCTCTCTCTCTCTCTCTCTCTCAGCTATCTTGGTGTACCTGGGACTGTATAAATATAGGGGGGGGGTGATGTGGCTAAGTAGATGAGCGATTGGCTTCCGAACGTGGGGCTCCTGAGATTGAATTTCGTCGAAGACTGGGATGTTGAATTTCGGGCGCCCCTGAGTCCACCCAACTCTAATGGGCACCTGACGTTAGTTGGAGAAAGTTAAGGCGGTTGATCTTTGTGCTGGCCACATGACACCCTGCTCGTTAACCGTTGGCCAAATAAACAGATGGCCTTAACATCATCTGACCCATAGATAGCAAGATTTAAAAGGGGAAATTTTACTTTTTCAAAATATAAATATAGAAATGTTGATACGGCCTGTTTTGTACAGCTAGTCTACTTTTGAAGGGCGTTTCACTTACAGAGACTTGAATAAAGAATGGAAACTTTATTTTAAAAAATAATACTTTTGTGCCTTTACCTTTCTACAAAGATATATAAACCTTTCAATGTCAGTGTAGAAATATGGACAACTAATATTGCAGGATGTCAAAATAAATAAATATATACATATATATATATATATATCAATTCACTTCGAGACTGTTGCTTTCATTAAACAATTATCAAGCGGGAGTTTGTTCCACCTCCCAGCCGTTCAACCCTTCTTATCCACTCAAGTGCGTCAATCTTGCTAGAAGCTACTTCAGATACACGACACACACACACACACACACACCATAACAAAGTATATGTTCTTATAATAAACAAGATATCTAGATACATCTGAGATGATATCAATACAGCTAGATCTGAGGTTATTTCAGACCTCTTTAACTTAATTGAAACAACTAAGAACATTGATATGTATATAATAGATTTATTTATGTTATGTATATTCCAAAAGGACGTTAGGGCTTAGAGGTAAAGTGAAATCGAATCTTGGTAATAAATGAGCTTTTGGATTTGAAAATCTTTTTGACCTCTCCAACGAGTGGTAGTTTTGTTTGTTGTTTGTTTGTTTTTTTGAAGCAAGAAAAGGGATTGGTCCTTGTGTCAGCCACGTGACAGTCTCGTTTACATATAGGACGGCCTTAAGGTAATATTAGTTTACAGTCAACATTAGCGAAATAAATTTCATTTTCGTTACTATTTAAACCTACAGCAAAGAATAGCCTGATGTGTGTTTTTATTGATTTTAAAAGGGAGGGGAAGAGAACTACAGCAAAATATTTGTTATGAACTACGAGATGCTTTTGTTTAATCTGTTTAGGTTTTTCGTTGTAAAATAATAAATAAGTTTTAAAACTATTTGTAACCTATTGTTGAAAATTTACGTTGAATAATTAAGAAAACTACTTTTATTTTCATGGCGGGTAATGTCCGGCTAGTATATATACATATTTATACAATTTATAAATAACACTAACTTTTACAATATTGAAAGCAAGTAATAAGCTTGTTACATTTTGAAATGGATTTATAATATAAGTTCTGTCTTCTACAAACATAATACATCATGTACCATTATTTCACTTACATAAGATATATATTTTATTGTAAGTAAAGTAAATGAACACTACCTGACAGGTTGACATGTTGACACAAAAACAATATTGTTTATTCTCTATTTCATCTACGTTGACATATTGTCTATTTTTTGTTATCAAATACTAAATTTAAACATAATTAATCAGGAAAAAATGTTTGATATTTGTTTTTTAGAATTTTCAAAATAATAATTTAAAAAAAAAACGCGTTTTATTGGGCAGTAAATGTAAATCGTAAAGTTTCAAAGATATTTCACAATCATCATTCATAGCTCCTTGATTTCTGTCGTGGGGGTGTTGTGATAGTACTTCGTAGGAGCGCTGTGACAGTTCGTCGTAGAGGTGCTATGACAGTTCGCATAACAAAATCTCTTCCCTCTTTCCGGCCAGCAGATGTTTTTAGAAAGATATCAAGAGGGAGGCCGAATCATTATTTTGCATTGTCCAGCAAGCTTTTCCTTGTAATCTCTGACCTGTGAAAGCGAGAATCGACTACAAGGTGGCCACACTTTGTCATCAGTGTATCTATAATAAGGAAATGCACTTATAAATTAATGAACTGATCACTCCATATGTCCATCAGAAAACACTGCGCTCCATGGACTCAGGCCTCTAGTGGCCCTCAAAGGCTACGGTCTGCGGGCTTTTTCAGTGCACTGACCAAAGGTTTGGGACTCACTCCCTATTGATCTCAGACAGGCAACATGCTACACTACTTTCAAGAAGAACATTAAGACCTATCTGTTTAAAGCTTGTTTAGATTAGTTTGTCATTTTGGCTGTCGTGTTTGTGTTTGTAATGTTATCACAGCGCCATGAGCCCAAATTTTGTTTGTTAACATCGCTTTATAAATAAAATTAATATAAATTATTATTATCTCTGTACCTTGAAGACTGACCTTTGATATTGTGTCATTTTCTACAATAAGGCCAAACCAGCTCAGCTTTCGTTTCTTCACAGCATTGAGGATTCTTCCCTTTTGTCAGCCAGAATGTTGGCTTGTAAAAGAGCAAACTCATTTGTCTTCTTTTCTTCGTATTCCAAACCCAGCGTTTTTTTTTAGCATTTATGCCCTCAAAGGTTTGGAAACTCATTACAGTCACAGCTTCCTGTGTTTAAGTGTGTAGAGGTTCATACTTTACCAAAAATCTTTACTTTTAATTTTACTTGGAAGCTGATGTTACTCTTTCAGAGTTTCCACACATTGCTCATGGCAACAGATGCCAACATTAAGGTTGTTTTTATTTCTTTTTTTTTTTGATTCTCCATCTCTCGTTATGTTTGGCCATTCAACTGCATGCAAAGTTATCTTCACCACAATCTAGTACGAAATCGGCTAAATGAAAAATAGCAGGCATATTTAAGTTTACACAGCGACCATAAATGCAATAAAATAATTCAGCGTCTCCTACTTTGCCTAGGCATTGTATACAATTACTTTTCGTAAAGGTTATTAAAAAAGATCACCCTGATCACTCTTTGTTGGGCGCCATGTGCTTTTGAAATATTTTACTTCACGTTTTCCAAGTTTGTCCAAGTAGTGCGCATTCTCCAGCCTCCCGGGCTTTCCATAATCACTATGACCTGCAGGATTTTATGTAAATCCAAAAAACAAAAAACAAAAAATGGCGCTATGAATTGTTCTTTTTGTTCTCACTGGTGGCATGTTTGTTTACTGGTCAGACATGGTGTAGAGTGCTGGGATAATGTTGGCTTACAATCTCTACTTTCCTCTCATCGATGTTCACATCGCATCGATCCTGCACCCTTAGATTCAGTAATCCCCCGCCCGAGTCCCTATTGAATGTCTGCCCCTAGGCAGCAACACTAATGATGTTTAACGAAGAAGCCATTTTACTGTATCGGTAACAATCTTCCATTTTATTGATAGTTCAAATGCTGCATTCTTTACGCCGAGTCTCTTGCTATTTTTATGTGTATATGAAGATTAGCCTTACCCACCGGCTACGCCCGTTGATGTATTCCCAAACTATATATGACCCCCCCCCCGTTTTTTTTAATTACGTATAACTTTGACAAGCCCGTCTAGTCGAGTATCACTTTTCTTCCCCTCCCAGCCCACCCAGCTTTCTACTTTAACCAATAGCCTTATTTACACTGACTATTCTTCTACTTTAACCAATAGCCTTATTTACACTGACTATTCTTCTGCTTTAACCAATAGCCTTATTTACACTGACTATTCTTCTGCTTTAACCAATAGCCTTATTTACACTGACTATTCTTCTGCTTTAACCAATAGCCTTATTTACACTGACTATTCTTCTGCTTTGCGGTTCTTATTTGGAAATATTTAATATGGGTCTATGATATTTTTTAGACTTTGGCTCTCTTCACTTTTTTTACAACCTTCTAATCTTCATGCTCACATAATACTAGGACCATATTCCTCCGCTTAATTTTTTTTTTTGTTTACATTTTCACTAAAAGTTTTAGTAAAACTGCCCACATTTCTGCAATCCCACTTTAGGCCAGGACAGTATAGTATATGCTGTATCTAATTTTAGTTTGTTAAGTTGAATTAAAACGGCCCGTTTATATCGACCCTCCCCCTCAAATGATCACATACTCCTGGCCTGAGAATTCTACTTTCACTTTTCTAGCTTTTCCACATCACCGTTCTTTCTTTCTTTATTTTTTTCTTTTTTTTAAGGTAACTTCAAAATTTCAAATTGCAACCAAAGAAATATTATTGATTCATGATGTTATTTGTCTGGACCTAAAATCCCAAATGGTTGATAAAATGTGCATAACTAATGTTTTTACATAGCGCCATAAAATTAAGTTGTAATTAATGAAAAAATATGAAATAATACTAACAAGTGACATCTTTTGAAAATTTAAAAAAAAAAAAATTTCATCCGTTTGAATAAATACAAATTATTTTGTCGCATAACAGAAATGTTTGAATGGACGAGATTTTAAAAGGGAAGAAATGCAAATTAATTTTTAACCATCAACCAAAATTTTCAAATAAACTATTTTGCTAAACTAATGAGGAATATATCTGTAACTTTTAAACCACAACAAGTTAACATATTGATTTAATCAGATGATTTCAATTGGAAAACCTCCACACATCAAATGACCTAATGGAGGATAACTAGAAAATCCTTTGCAACTGGGGAGCTCTCCGACTGCTAGAGAACAGAAAAAGAAGCATTAGAACTAGCAGCTACCAAGCTTGTGAACCACTCAGTCAGATTGTCTTCTTAACCAACATAAAACAAACTCAGGTTCTTCCTATGTGAAACGACTCAGGACAGCACTTATAAAACTCAACAACAAAAACAAAAAAAAAACTGTTATTCAATGGATACCAGCACATATAGAACTAGAAGCTAATGAGAAGGCTGACACACTCGCCAAGTTTGGGAGAACAAAAACATAATTAAACATTGCACTCTATACAGAAGAAATGCAGAAACTAACAGTTAAAAGAATAATCGGGAAATCGACAAGCTCTCTTCCAAATCACAAGAAAGACAACGCCCACTAAAAGTTATCCCGACTCAGAACTGGGTGCAACAGAATGAGACATTTGTTCCGTAAGCTAAACATTGTAACTAGCGAAATCTGTTCCTGTGGAATGAATGCTGACCATGTCAATCAAATCTACATTCTTTATCAAGAGGCCCAAACAAGACACGGCCCCAAAACACCCCAATAGAAAGAAAACTATATGGAGAGCTCCCTGATTTGGAAACCACTGTGCAGTTCATCTCATATATTGGTCTAGTCATCTGAACACTCCAACATAACAATGAGAATGAGGAAAAAGAAGAACATTTGAAAGAATACGAGATAAATAGTAATTCAATGATTTAAGGTAAGTGTTTCACAAGAGCTCTTGTCTACAAACTATTGGTCTGAATTTTGATTTTGTTATTATGTTGTTAAGAAGTACAAAACGTATCCTCCCACACCAGGTGTAAGAACTCAGCTGATAGTGTTCATGATATCAAGAAGATGTGGGATTTAAGTACCTGGAACAATTTTAATCGTTAAGTCTTTTTTTTTTCCCATTTGCAATTTAATGTAGTTAAACAAGAAATTGAAATCTTTTTGTTTTCACATCATGAATTATCCAACAAAAAAAAGCGTTCAGTTGAATAGCATCAAATTAATTCGCTAAGTGTCTCAATGCAAATCAATGCTTGGAAAACTAAGGTGTATGCTAAACATAAATTGAAATGTTTTGTAAAAAATGTTTTGTTTGTAAAAATGTTTTACATGTTTCGGATGTTCCTTCAGAGTTGAAGATAGTTTACTTCTTAGTCCAAACCTCCCTCAGGTCGACGGGGGATAGGAGCGGGCAGGGTTTGAACCCGGGACCATCGATAAATCTGAACGACAGTCCAGCGCGCAAACCGCACGACCAGGCAGCCATCCGCAATAAACCGCAAGAGCCGCCTGCAAATCCTCAGCAAACATTTATTACTTTCTGTTCTTGATGAAAAAAAATGAAAAATGAAATAATGAAATAATGAAAAATCTTTAAAAATTTAAAACAAAAACCAAAAGTATGTTTGACGATTCAAACTCACTTTCATATTTTAATGTAGAGCGGTTTTTTTTTTTTTTTTTTTTATTAAAAGCAAATGTAGAGCAGCAGAAAATATTTTTAAAGTTCAGGGACACTAATTAGCTGATCCATTTGATGAAAGTTTTGCATTTCACTGCCTTTGAAATTTAATCTATTTTTGATTTTATAGCAAGTTATTATGTAGCAATTAACCATTGCAGTTTGCTACATGTACTCCAGATTAACATTCTCTTAGAAAGAATTTTACTTTTTTAAGATATTTAGTTTTGTTTTAATTATTTAGCTAATCCTGGTATGGCGATATTTCATGGAATAAGTACATGCAAATCTGATCTGATTCATTAAATGACCTGCGGTTTTAAAGCTTCAGGTGACAGTAAGAAATAAAAAGTTAAGCCCACTTACGCATTTAATCAACTAACGATGGTCCCCGAAAACTCCTGCAGGAATTCAATGCCAAGTGTGTTGTGTAGCTTTTTTTATTTGGATGACTTCAGCAAGATTAAGAGAGGGGCCATAATCTATTAAGTATCCCCTTTCAGGCCTTGCGATATATAGGGCAGATGATGTAAAGGTCATCTGTTTTTGTGGGTGTGATGTGGTTAGCACAATGACCAACCGCCTTTTCTTTTCCCCAACTAACGTCAGGGGCTCATTAGAGCTGGGCGGACTCAGAGGCGCCCAAAAATCCAGAAGTTCCAGTCTTCACCAGGATTCGACAAGCTTCCAAAGGCCTAGAATTCCAAGAGTTTTAGACTCAACACTTATGACGATGACAATGAAGAGAAGAAAACAAAAAAGTTAACACGCCTTGGGAACATGAACATAAACTAAGAAAATAACAAAGGTTTCCTCCCACTAGATCCGCCCATGGGCAAGGAATATTCAAGCCATGATCTTATTTTAATTGTCTTTAAAAATACAATTTTAAAGCATAGTTGGGCGGTGCTTAAACTGCACAACATATTATTGATCATGACATTTCCAAAAAAAAAAAAGCTTTTCTAAATGTTTTTAATTCTTCGTTCTATATGTGACGGACGACAGACAGACAACACAAAAGTAATAGCCTCTTTTCATCTTCCACTAAAAAAATACACATTATTTCATAATATCTGGACTAACATATAATGATGACACGGAAGGCATGTCACTGCACAGACCGCTGTATAACACATTATAGACCTTAACATGAATATAATTACTTTTTGCACATTTATAAAGAAACATCTGGTGCGTTTTTATATAATTTAAAATTGCGTTTGTAAAGCGCGCAACATTCATACGTATGGCAAAGCTCAACCATTTTTTTTTTGTAAACCAGTTAGGGAAGGGGTGTATCTGGGTAGGGGTGTATCTGGAAAGGTGTATCTGGGAAGGGGTGTATCTGGGAAGGGGTGTATCTGGGAAGGGGTGTATCTGGGTAAGAGTTTCCGTGCTGTCTTTACCAAAGCTTTACAAACATTTCTCTTCAAGTTGGTTCTCCTATATCTAACCCTTTAAAAAAGTAGCGGATTATAAAAAAAATGAAATCCAATGAAATTTTTCATTGAAAAAGTGGTGTTTTTTATGAAAAAGAAAACTGCTTGCATATTTAATTAAAAAAATTAAACTCATTTTCAGAAATATAAAATATTTGTCGTTGCATCATAACTTTACAAGATCTAAAATATAATATCAAATTTTCTATCTCTTTTCGAGTTTCTTCGGGACCACACAGACCACACAAATCTAAGAGCAGTTTTTTCCCCTTTTTTAGGGGGCCGCAAAAAATATAAGTCTACGTACGATCGGTGCGGTAGACACTAGAAACAGCTAAGATATACAAACATTTATTGGATGTTTTCTTGTAAAAACAAAATACGTAGACAAAGACATACAAAAAGCTAGTAGTTTAATACCATAGTCAGTGGTTTTTATCAGGAAATATTACAATCAAAAACGATGTTAATAGCAAATATTACTTTACAAAGTTTCCTATAATTTCTAATGCTTAAAGAAGCCTGTGAAGGATATATGAGAAGGAGAGACAGAGAGATTGGGACATTGACAGGTAGACAGAGAAAGGAGTTAGTCATACAGACAGACACAAGGCAAGAAAGACTAATATCTCAAATCTGTGTTAATATCATCGATGTCAATATTTCCAAACCTGTATCTGATCGCATATATGAACATGTTACAAGAACTAACAATTGAGATCTGGAAATTGCACCGGATATTGCTGGTTAGAGCGTCTCGCATGGAAAGGGAAATAACCTCGCATGACGATACTCGAAACTTCTAAATGTCTGACATTTTGCCGACTTTAAAAATAATGTTACGAAGGTTACTACTATTATTTTTAAAATTTGATTTCCAATATATTCATAATGCTTTTCACTAGTGATAGAATAGTTTTGAAATTATATAAGTCCCAGTGTTTTGTATGGGAAATAGAAACAATGCCATATTGCGGGGAATACTAAAACCATGAATTGGACCTACTTATCGGAATGTCCGATGATATCCAAGCAATAGCTTACAACTATCCATTTATTTAGTCATATTATAGAATTATACAAATCTTAATCAATTAATGTTCATAGTTTAAACCAGAACGATATAAGAATATACAGTTATATTAAAAAAAAACAACATAATAATAATTTATTTTATAAAGCGCTGTTAACAAACATCATGTTGGCTCAATGCTGGCGCTATGATAACATGTAGACTTTATTTATAAATTGCCATTAGGTTTTAAAAACAAATAAACTAAATCCACGATTTAAATACTCGCAACACAGAAAAATTATTTTGATTGGCTTTCTATAGTTCTTAAATGTAAACCTATTTCAAAAGTTGTTATTCTATCTTGAGTATTTCTTACTTTTGAAACTATTTAAAAAAAACGTCGCTGTCATAGAAAATGTTTTTAAAACAATATATGTTACAATTTATATCAGTATTTAAATATCCGTATTAACAAAACAGCTAATTAAATAAATCAGAAAACATCTAATTATATAAATCAGAAAATAGTAATTAAAAATATAGTACATCCAAAGCAAAAGACAAAGAAATACTGAGCTTCCTATGATTCAAACTTAAATCTTTTTTTCCCCAGTATTGGTGAAATGAAACAAAAGCAAAATACAGAAGTCCTAATTCACTTACCTAATTAAGCTTGAATTTATGTAATTCGTCACTACTATCTACTGAAACTTTTGGATACCCGCGTAAGTGTTAGGTAAGTCGAGTTCTAAACTCCAGTCCTCCAGTCGATGTGATCGTTACCTTATTGCAAGAACTGATTCGCCACCCGCCGGCTAACTTGCCCGTGAACTCCTTTAAATAACAATTCGCGCGGGAAGGCCGATAACCCGCGAGGTCCTGGCGTGACTCAAATAGATATATAGGCCTATAATTTTTTTTATTTTTTTTTTTTTTCGTACTGTATTTTCTTAATTATTTTTTTTTTACCTAATTTTTTAAAGGTACAATTTTTTTTTTTGGGTGAAGTAGAATCTGTACGAATTAATTGGATCTATTTTCTTTTAACGTGAAATTCAATAGCTAAGTGAGGGCGTTGCAAGATGGCGGAAAGAAAATTGTATAGATTAGTGGGGGTGTTGTACGAAATGTAGACAGTTGGGAGATTTAGTATTTTCATGCACAAACGCAAGATCTTTTTATCGCACAATCTACTTTTATTCTTTAATCTCAACCAAAAAGAAAAAAAAAGCATTTTATATTTATACATAATGGACTTGACTTAAGATAATTTCGAACTTGCCTAAGAAAACTTTAAACTATAGGATTAGAACCATCCTTTCCATACTACAAAGCCAACAACCAGAAGATACTACTTTTGATCAAACATCGCCTAGTAAATATTATGGATTCTAAAAGGTTTGTAATCGATCATATTAAATCAAAATGGGTAAATGACATTTATTAAGATATCCTGTATAGTGCATGATAAAACCCAAAATATGTTTATTGCGAGGCTAGTTGTCCTTCCACCTGTGTTTATAATTCATTGAATATTTTGTTTCATTTATATCATTTTACATTTTATGTGAAAAAATTTTTTTGAAATCTTAAACCGAATGGTTACCTACTTATTTAACAGCTTCATGCGAAGTAAAGATGTACGGTCCATTTAAAAACAGATAGGGTCATAAGCTTAGGATTGACATGTCAAGGGACTCCAGGCTTCATCTCTTAAGACTCTCGGACATTGATGAGGCTAGCTTCAACAATCGTTGTTGCTCCGGCCTTTCTTTCTATGGCATGAAATGAGACCAATCATTACATAAGGCCTGAACACTGACCTGTAACGTCACAACCTGAGGGCAGCTTAGACAAATAGCTCGTTGCCACGTCACAAGTCTAACAAAGCTCATTTTACTCATCTACAGATTGAGAACCCTTTACGTTATGTACAATATAAAAACTATTGTCTCAAGTTGATCATTCAATTTTTGTTTTTCATCTAAAAAACAAACAAACTATTAATTCAAACCAAATATATTCCACTATTATAAAATCAAAGATTATATTTTTTTTAAATGCTTGGACGATTTATTCGGTTCAACAATTTTTTTTTATTTCTTTGATTTTATTAATAAATAATATAGTAAAATAATGGGAGCATATGTTTGTACAATCAGTTTACATTCATTTTACATCAACACAGACAAGTTTGTTACCAAGCATTGTAAATTTAGACGTTTGGGAACAAATTGAAGTTTCAAGCACAATTGAAATATTAACCAGAAGCCATTTTAAAATTTAAAAATAAAAAGGAAGATAATACAAAAGAAACCATAAAGTAATCAAATAATTTTATTTTTTTTTGGAACGAAATTGGAAATGTACATAAATATTTAAATGAGGTTTTTATTGTCTCGTGTTACTATCTACAGTCTGCAGAACGACTTTTAATACTTCCGAAATTCTCGTAATACTTCCGGCCTAATGACCGCTTCCAAGTAAACGCTGCCACTCTTTAGCGTGGCCCAGAATGGACAACTGACACGAATCTGGCGACCATGCTGCTTGATTAATGTCAAGGGTTCCGAGACGCTCCTCCAAATCTGGTCACCGTTGGCCATAAGGGCCATGTCCACGTAATCATATTTTTTTCCCCTCTTTCTCGTGGAGCCCCCGCGTAGGAATGTTGGATAACTTACGTGGATGGAATGCCAGAGTTGTCTCATCGTGGCTATACAGCCACCGTAACGTAAACAGACGGAAGAATTAGAAAACAAGGCAAGAAATAGAACAAAACAACATGAAGACCTACCATAGAAGCGTAAAGTTTTTTTTATTTGTTCTTTCGGTATTAGCCTAACAACTGGACTCTTAATTTTTTTTTAATCAAGGGGATGGGAGTTCCATGAGATTGTGGAGGGGTTAAAATTGGGGGAGGGAGAATAAAAGACTGAGGTATGATAAACAATACAGTGCGAAAACCGCAAAAAGACAGTAGATGCGTATTTCTGTGCAATTTCTAATTACGCACTAGTTACTTACTCTAAGACATTATTATCTATAGGGCAGATGATGTAAAGTTCATCTGTTTCTGTGACCTACGGTTAACTAGGTTGTCATGTGGGTAGCACTTCGACCAACCGCCTTTAGTTTTCCCCAACTAATTATAGGTACCCATTTGAGCTGGATGGACTCCGAGGCGCCCAAAGATCCCGAAATTTAAAATCCCAGTCTTTACCAGGATTCGAACCCGGTACCATAGTTCGGAAGCCAAGCGCTTAACCGCTCAGCCACATCCCGCAGAAACGGATGACCTTAACACCATATGCCCCATAGATCGCAACGTCTTAAAGGGAAACTTTACGCACCAGTTAAGTTGTATCTTATTTAGTTTCATGTTCTTTTTGATGAGGCCTATATGATATCTAAGTGTTAGGCTACACTCTGGACGAGCTGTACCAGCTTGAGCTGATATGGATTTTATGGATTTTCCTGACTTTCTTCTCTGAAGTTTATATTCTGCCAAGGTCGTGTGGAATGCGTGGTGGAATGTAGTCTCAAGGTCCGTGGTTTGAACTCTGCCCATCGGCCCAACCCGCCGTTCTGAGGAAGGTTTGTGATTTGATGTAACAATTGCACATTCTGAAGGGACATCAGAAACATGCATGACAAAACGAAGGCTTTACCAAAAATTATAAAGTGGTGACAAAGAAAGGAAATTATTCTCACTGGAAGATTCATCCCAAAAATGCCATAAGAGAAACGTCATAGCACGTCTTAACGTACACCAAACGCTATCTACTAGACCAAGAAACAATTTTACAAGATAAACTAAATGCTTATCTCATACATTAAGCCAGTGTTTCCCAAACAGTGTTCCGCAGAACCCTAGTATTTCGCAAAGCCTGATTAGTGGTCCAATGATCTATTGAAATAATTTTCTAGCAGCCCACCTCGTGAATTCATTTCCTAAAAAATAAGCAAAGTGTTCCGCTAAATGCTCAGAATGTATGAAGTGTTCCGCTAAATGCTCAGAATGTATGAAGTGTTCCGTTAAGGAATAGTTTGGGAAACACTGCATTAAGCCATATAGCAGGATATCTATGCAAGGACAAAGTCAAAAATGAAAAAGGCGGTTATTGGCAATTTAAAAAAAAAAAAAGAAATTAAATTAGAAGAACTTAAAAAATTTTTTTTTTTTAAATGTAGGTAAAATATCTGTTAATGAAACGTTTCTAAAGATTGTATATCTAATTGGTAAAATAATCCATGGTATGACGAGTCTGTTATCTTTTGAAATAGAATTCCATGTGGTATAGATGTTCAAATACTTTTTAAAGACATTGGGATTATTTGAGAATGTAATTAAGATCAGATATAATAAAAACAGAGTTTAATTTGTTTTAAATAGAGTTTAAATTCTGTCACTTGATGTACAGACGTCATATCGGAACAAAACCAATAAAAAAAAATATAAAGCAGAAGAGCGCAATAGCTTTAAGTTCGAAACCAAATGCCATTATTCTTAAAGGTAAATTGGATAGCTTTTAAGTTCTGGTTTACTCAACTTAAATAAACAGCAGTCGTTATGAAAGTCACACGACATCTTTTTAAAATAATATATTAAATCGTTACACGCTTTCCTACACTGCACAGAACTCTAAATCTTATGGGCAGGTCTGTGTGTGTTTATAGTGTGATTTCCATTTCATATTAAAAAATAATAATAATAATAAAGATTAGTAAGAAAGTTGTTGTTTCACCCAAACTCATAGGCGGCCCCGTTGATACTGCATTTGGAAAACAACTCATGACTAAAAGCAGTTTTTAACAGTTTAGGCTCTTTTGACATGTAGAAAAACATTTGATTATTTATAACTTTTTTTGACAGATGATATTATCTAAATAGACGTAATCTACCAATAGATATTCGTAGAAATAACTCAGCGTATCTTTGCGTCAACAAAATGTCATAAAGGACAATAAATCAAAACAATGGGAGATTACCGCCCATACACTGCTAAAGTAAAGAGAAAAAGCAATAACCGCTAACTAACCAATTTTCCATGCAATAATGTATAAATAAATACATGCATCCTTAATTGCTTTTTTTAAGAAAAAACAGTTTTTAGAAAAAAATATTCAGAATCTTATACACAAGAAATAAAAGAAACTTAAAATATGCAATAAATACCAATAGAGTTCTACAGCCAATATGCAGTATCTACAAAACAGTTAAGAGTTAACCTGCATGACTAGATTGGCACATTAACTGCACAGTGTGTACAAAATGCATCTCTATAAAGTAACGTGTGTAATAGATAGATAGATAGATAGATAGATAAGATGAGATAAGATAAGATATAACTTTAGTCGGTCTACATCCAAGAGAGACCAACTATATTTTGACCAATAACAATTTTTTATATAAAATCTGTATTTTAAATAAATATATTTTCCATTGCATTCGCACCGTTCAGAATGCATACTGTATAAGCCAATTGAGTATTGTTTTAAAAATTATGTTTTGTTTGAAGAAACGTTTTTCACAA